>NW_018228489.1:0-10661 GCF_001263595.1 Phalaenopsis equestris
ACTATGTACACCTTTTATAACCATCTATGACTATTATTGCCTTCAGCCGTAGCTTTTTCACTCTACTATGATATTCATAGCCAACCATTATAATTATACCCAGCAACTATAATTATTGTAGCCTAATCATGATTTTTATAGCCAAACTATTATTAATAATCATGATTATGGGGATTCTGTCGATTAATATTTTAAAATAAATTTTAGCGATATAATATATTTATTTAGATAAATCAGAACTATTTAATCCAATGTTAATATAAGGTTAAGAATGTCATTCAACACAAGAAAGCAATAAATACTATTTTTTTTCTGAATATTAAAAATCTATACTCTGAGTGCTCCAAATTGGAGATTAAAGTGTGGAAGCTTGAGAGTCGTAGGTAGGACAGTCAAAATGACTCATTGTTCTCGAACAGCTCGTGTTATGCACGTTAAGAAACTCATATTCAGCTCGTTCTCTAAGTTAATAAACCGAACACGAACAAAAATTTATCCGTCCGTTTTAGCTCGAAATACTACTCATTAATGGAAATACTACTCATTAATGAATAGAATTTCTAAAAAATTTAATTGACTACAAGGCTACAAAGACTTATAATCAATTAAAAGTATTAATTAAATAAAAATAAAAACTATTAAATTAGAATTAAGTGATATTTTAATATAAACAGTAATTTTAAAATCTTACCCCAACACTTAAACTTTATGGCTACAAGATTCTTGGTTCGTGAACAGTTTTAGTTCGACTCGCTAAACAAATGAGCCGATCACAAACATATTTTTTGAGCTCGAAATATAAATGAGCCGAACACGAGTTGAGCCTGGGCTTACTTGTGCTCGGCTGGTTTACATCTCCAGTCGTACACACTTAGGCACGTACACACTTAGGGGAACAATAACGAGAGCATTCTGAGAAGAAAAACCGATGTTCATATATATACATATATAGTTACAAAAATAAAGGAAGATGATATTTTTTGATATTTTGACTTTAGTATTATCAGGAAGAAGCAAATTGATATTTTATATGCACCTTTGGGAGATAAAAATAGACCTTATCCAATAAACAGCAATATTCCAAATAGATAACTTGAAGAGCTGGAAATCCACTTGCCATAGATGAAGCATTTGGTCTTCCAGCTGTTTAAGAGATAGCTTGATTTTATCCAAAAGTGGTTGAGCTCAGGAGACATATGGATCACTTTGTTTTTTATTCTTTTATTTTTTATTTTATTTTGTTTATATTTTATTTAAAAAAATAATATGTTTGTTAGTGGTGACTGTTTGAAAATAAATGTTGTTTTGAGGATTCTTTAATGCAAACTAAATGTTTTTTTTAGAATAAAAAATAAAAAAAACTATTAAAAATGAACTAAACAAAAATATTCTTAAAAATAAAAGCAAAAATAAATTTAAAAATAAAAGCAAAAGTGACCACAATTGAGTGGTGGAAGAAAAAATGCCTTAAGGTAATTGATGATCATGATTATTATTTCATAATGAGAAAAGAAATAAGCATTGACCATAAATATCTTCATAATAAAGTAATGAGTTTTATGACATGAAATCCTTGTAAATGGGAATTTAAGATTGTATTGAACATTATAAAGCCATTTTGGCTTTGGCACATTGAGAAATCCATGAAGTGTGAAAAGGTTAATAGGCCTCCGATAGAATTAGATATTGCATTGACCCGATCAATGATAGAAATGTTCATGGGGTTAGCTTTAAAGAGGAGATGAAGCTTTGTTTATTTTTGATAAGCTTCATAAATGAAATTGTCCAGAGATCTATCAGGGTTCCAAATAGCAAATTTTGAGTTTGAACTTAAGCACTTCATGCTTATTAGAAAAACAAAGATTGGGCCACCATAAGTGGGAGATTGTCACCTAGGCGGGAACATTCAATAGTTTTTTTTTTACACAAATTTGAGTCCAGTCCAACTTGGAATTAATCAGGTAAATAGTCGTGCAATTAGAATTGATGAAGAAAAGATCCATAAAGGCAAGCTTTATTAACCCAACATAGAAGAGACAATCATTAAAGGCTTTCAACTTATTTGGGGCAATAGAAATTCCACCTACTTTTTCATATTGAATCTAAGACAATTAAAATCACCTGCTACAAACCAAGGCCCATCAGAAGGAGCAATATTAGAAAGGGAGCATCATAATGCAACCATATCAAAATGATTGTTAGTTGTATAATGATTAATAAATAAAAGAATTAGAAAGTATTACAATTAACCAGACCATGAGTTATTTGGTTCTCCATGATTGGAGGATGAATGCTAATTTTCATGCTATTTTGCTTGACTTAAATTTTGCTAGATCTAGTTCTGGAGAAGTTATTTCATTAACATACATTGGAGAACAATAGATGAAAATTAATGAAGAATATATTTGAGATTAAGGATGAGTTGATTCATGCTTCAATAACACAAAAGACAACAAGGGAAAGGGATAAGATAAGATGTTGGTAGTGCATAACTCTATCCAGAGCAAGGAATCCCGACATTTCAAAATGTTATTGACTTGTACTACAAACTTTTTTTTGTTGCTTTTGGTGAGAATAGCCATTAGGCTTTTTAGAGGGATCAGTGTACATTGTTAAGCTGTTAAGAAAGGGAAGAGAGTTAAATACAATTGATTTTTAAAAAGGGTTAGCGTTATTTGTCAAGTTTAGGTTAGGAATAGTATTGTGAGGACCATCAAGAAGAACTTAGGGAGGGAGCATATAGTGATGGTCACAAGAAGTGTAAGGATCAGAGAGAGAAGTGAGAGAGCATGGTGAAGAGAGAGATGAGGAGAGGATATGAGATAAAAGGAAGCTATAGCCTCCATTGAAGAACATAACCTCAAAAGATCCTTTAGCTGAAAAGGATGTGGCTTGAAGAAGTGTGGTGGTTGAGAGGTAGAACCACAGCTAGAATAATAGGTTGCGTTTTGGTAATAAAGGACTTTGAGAGGTTGTTTTTTTACCATTTAAACTTGTAACAATGTTCTCAAGTAGGATTGAACCATGGACAAGCTATGCATGGACTCCAACAAAGGTGTGACATGATGTATTGATTAAATGCATCAACAACAAAAGATATACCTATTTTAGTTCAAAATTTAGAAATTCTAATAGGTTTCCAACTATAGCGCAGCAAATCATAACAAAGTCTTAACCCATAAAAGAATTGAAGAAAACCCCCTCCTTGACTAGTATAAACTCAAGTAACCACTTTTACATAATGAATGGTTTCCCACAAAAAATCAAGGGACTTCTCATCTAAGCCAAGTAAACATTATCTCAGCAAGAGAATTTGAAGAGAAAAAACCTTCATTCAAAAAGAGAAGGTGAAGATTAACTTTAAGTGACAAATATTTTTTGATAAGGTGGACCATAAAAAAAGTCATCTGCAAGTAAAAAAACCCACAAGGGTTGAGTTCTTAGTCTTTAGAGGCTTCAACAAGTTCTTCATACGAGAAAGTGATAGCTTCCTCCTATTTTATTTATTTTTTTTAGCTTTCCCCTAATTTAACACATAGATTAGTTTGTAGCTTGGCTATCAATGAAGAAAAATCTTTTCAATTGAATAAATATATATATGTAAAGGAAGATAGTGGGAGAGCGAGGGAAACTAAAAGGGAGGGAGGGGCACATCAAAAATGTCAAAGAGGTCTCCAATGTTTCTTGAGATGAAAGTTTTAATGAAGAAGGGAGGATCTTGCTAAAGTGACTAAGCATGGTGGAGGGAGAGGGAATTCATGTAAGAGAAGAAGCCCTTTAGCTACAACAGGTGAACAAGAGTTCAAGAAGATAACTCAAAGGAGCCACCAAGGAACTAGGAAATCTTAAACCGTCTTTATTTCTATGAGTGAAATAAATTTTAGAAATGCCAATTAAATTTAAATAACTATTTATATCCCAATAAATTCACCTATTTTAAAGCTTATAATATAACAAGAGGTGGTGGTAAGGGATAGTTCTATTGATAAGATAATCAAGTGGTATAGCGTCATAAATCTCTTCATCATAATCATAATCAAAAAAATGAATTTGGATTCTTATAATAACAATTAATAAACCTCTACCAACATTTTTTGGCTTAAAGTAATGGAAAAATAAAGAAGAGTTTATTGTAATATATTTATGTGTGTGTGTGTGGTAAGGGATAGTTCTATTGATAGTCAAGTGGTATAACATCATAAATCTCTTCATAATAATCATAATCAAACAAATGAATTTGGATTCTCATAATAACAATTAATTAACCTCTACCAACATCTTTTGGCTTAAAGTAATGGAAAAATAAAGAAGTGTTTACTGTAATATATGTATATGTGTGTGTGTGTCTATACATACATATATATAGATAATAAATGAATGATCGGAAAATTTATACGAGCCTCTGTCATCCCTCATGTGCCTAAAAATTCGAGTATCACACTTTACACTCGCGGGCAATCAAACCCCAGACCAGAGAAGACTTATCACTGACAAGCAGATGTCTGACCAACTGATCTGAGTAAGCGGGGAATCAAACCCCAAACCAGAGAAGACTTATCACTAACAAGCAGATGTCTGACCAACTGATCTGAGTACGCGGCGTTGTGACTCTTTTATTGGCAATTGCGTTGTCAGTCGTGAGTCTCCTAGGGTCGTTGGTTCAAACCTACCTGAGTGCATCTATCTTGCAGTACGGTTTTGAGTAGTTAAGACACATGAGATTGGTTGGAGGCTTGTATCATAGCCTCCGATCAATTTTTATAATAATAAAATAAATAAATATTATTTATCTTATAAGCCTTGAACACACCTCCTCCCAATGTATGAAGTTGCAAATTATCATCAATATTTTTACACAAAATAAAATAAAAAATTACATTAAAATACTCAAAATTTTTACATTTTGAAGATTTAACACCAAGTCAACTCATCATATACCACTACTCAAAAACATTTAACTAACTTTAGCTAATGTAATCAAACAGGATAATGACACTTGATTTGATCCACTCATCAAATAATTCACATTGCTCAAGCAACCACAAATCATTCTAAGAAGTCATAGGGCAAGACAAACATACTTTCATTAATTCACCCTGCAACCTCATGATACCTTCAACTAAGCCACTGGTTACAATATTATTCTACTCTTAAATTGAGGCTTTTTTTTTTTATGTAGCCATTTATGTAACCCTTCTTGGCTAAAGCCAATCCAAACTTATTAAGATGGAAGACTATTCATCAAAAGAGGAGCGCTTACTCCATCATGACACCAGACACAAATTTGCATACAGAGTCTAGTGAGCATGTGGCAAGTGGGCCCCATTATAATACATATGTAAGTTTTTTATAATGGCAGGCCCACATGATCACTGAACTCGGGATGTAAATCTTACGTTTGATGCCTTGATGAAATAATTTTTCCCAAATGAGAGACATGAAAAACATGATATAACTTACAATAATTACAAAAAATACCCAAAACATAATACAACAAGAGAATCACTAAAGCAATACAGCTCTCTTCTACAATACCTCATGAACCCAATCATAATTAAAATACATAATTTAACCTTCCCATCTCTCTCTCTCTCTCTTAATTGACTGCAGCTCAACATAATTATATTTATGACTCATATATATAACAACAGAATACAACCAAAATTCTCCTCCGCATACTGACAAAAATACCATAACAGCTCGCAGAATTCTACAACTCTCCCATCTTCTTCTTCCTCATCACATGATCAGCTCAGAAACCCACCCAACGTCCGGCACAGCCTGTGCAGCCGTTTCGTTTTCCGGCCGGTTCACCCCGCTCCATGAGATGATGTTGGTGCTAAGGAATGTGCAGAATTCAATGGTCAATCCTCATTGTTGTGAGTTGTCGGCCTAGTCGGTGTGGAAGTAGGCTTTTGGTTTTTTGAAGACCAAATGCTATTGTAACTTTTAGGTAACGTAGGAGACTTTATGAGCTAAAAGTGATAAAGAAGAAGGCTATGCATATGTTAGCAAATATAATTGATGGCAATTGGTATTAGTAATTGTAAGGAATTGAAGTGAGCCGGCGAGTTGTCTGTATTGAGTGATATTTGGAAACTCTTGAAGAGAGTTTTTGTCAGAGATTAATTTATAGAGGGGAGGGGTTTGAATTAAGCCAAATGGTTTGAAAAGATAGTTTGAGATTGCCTTTGGTTTGGCTTAGCTTAGGAGAATTAAATTTGGCTCAAAAAGGCATGAATTTGTAATTGGTGGCTAATGGCCTTCCGTGAGATTTGGTGTTAGTTATTGACCAATGGCGAGGTTCAAATTGGATGGTTTTGGTTTGAAATGATTTGGTAAGTGGAAGGGTGTGTGAAAATTATGATGATTTCAAAATTGTGATTTTTTTTGTGTAGTAATTTTGAATGACTTATGAAGGTTTTGTTGAGTGATATGAGCTTGAAAAATTTTTATTTGAAGTAGAATGTGTGTTTGAAAAAAATTTAAGGTAGAGAGAACAAAATGGTGAATGAGAACTGAAAAATATCATTTTTTTATTTATTTTGAATTTAATTTTCTTTTTATCAAATTTTATTATGTGAATTTTTTTTTTGTTTGCTTTGCAATTTTTTATTTAATTCATTATTTTGTGAATTTCATTTCAATTTTCCTTATTTTCAAAATCATATCATTTTACTAATTTTCTTTTCTTTGAAATGATTTTAATATTTTGAAAATTTTCAATTTTTTTTCTTGTTTTAATTTTATTAATAAATTTTGAAAACTTCATTTTGAGTTTTGAATTTTTAATGTTTTAAGGAATTTGATTTTAATTTTGTTTGAATTTGTAATTTTAATGAATTTCTTTTATTTTGTGATTTTATTCATCTTTCTTTTTTATTAAGTGATAAGCTTTCTCTATTAACTCGAGATGAACCTCATATCTAATTGAGATCATTGTAAAGAAAAGAAAGAATTATCCAAAAAAATTTTGAAAGAGAGTATAAAGTGTCAAAGAAAGATCAAATAAAAGACCTAAGTCTCTAGGGTCAACTGGTGGATTAAGGAAACTTTAAGCATATAGAAACACATTCAATGACTAGTTTTAAGCCATATAGAAACACAACCTAAGCCATATAGAAACACAACCTAAGCTTCAATGACTCGACCTTAATCAACTCAACAAAAATTTTAAGGAATTAAAGTCCAATGCATGAAACTATAAGGAGTTAAGAAAGGTTTCAAATTCTAATTTGACATTATTCCAATATAGGAAAAGCCATTAATCAAACCCTAAGGCTAAACCCTAAGTTCTAGAGAGAGGAAGAGAAAGGCCTCATGCAAAAATGAGATCAACAACTAGTTTGTTGATCAACATGAGAATCATGTTCTCTAGGTTCAAAGTTTTGCATTTAATTTTTTGATCTAGGTTGTTGTTCTTCCATTTAGTTTACTAGTATTCATTTGAAGTTTTGCATTGAAGTCTACATAAAATTTGCACAAGATATCGCAAGTTTAAAAGGATCACCCTATAAGTTGCTTAAGAAGTTGTGAATTTTAGTTAATTGAAAATAATATTTTAGAAAATTTAAAGTTTTAAATTATTCAAGATCAAGTGTTTTGAAAAGTTAAATTATTTTAAATGTTTTAGGTTTTAAAAGTTTTAATTTTTTTTAAAGTTTAAGGTGCTTGAAAATTTTAAGTATTTTAGAAAAAGTTTAAAGTATTTAAATTTCAAATGTTTGAAAATTTAAGTTATTTTAAAGGTTTTAAAGTGTTTTAAATTTGAAGTATTTGAAACTTTAAACTATTTTAAAGGTTTTATTTTGTTTTAAATCTGAGGTTTTTTAAATTACTGTACATGTTCTTAAAGTAGTTTTAAGTTAAGATTTTGAGTTATTTTTAAATGGTTTAAAGTGTTTTAAAATTGAAAATTTAAGTTATTTTAAATGGTCTTAAAGTACTTTAAAGTAAAAATTTTAAAGCATTTTCAATGGTTTAAAGTGTTTTATAGTTGAAATTTTGTTTGAAATGGCCTTAAAGTATTTTAAAGTTAAGTTTTCTACCAATCAATGACCATTAGTTCTTCAAGTTAAGTTTTATGCCAAGTGGACGTTAATTTAGCTGAATTTGCTATCTTGTTTGAATAATATGTTATTGTTGATCAACCCCGGCGTTAGATTATGATTAGTTTCATTGTATTGCTTATGTTTGCAGATTTTATTTGTGCATGTCTTCTAATTTTTTCAAAAAATCATCTGATATCATACTACAATTTTTTGGGCTTCTTTTCCCCAGCTTCAAAAAATATAATCTTTATACTTGGATAGAAATTCATCCATCTATCTGAGAGTAACAACAACTTTGCTCAATAACATCACAATATTATCAGAAGATGCCATCCCAAAAAAGAATTATTATTCTTATGAAACAAGAATTGGATTAGCTATGTCGTCGCAATCATTCTACTAACTTAATCCATAGAAAGCAAAACCAGAACTAATCTTGATTTAATCCCCTTAAAGTATATTCTCTCCTTAGCATTATTTTATTGAAGGCAAAGACGCAGAACTAATCTTCTCTCCTTAGCATTATTTTATTGAAGGCAAAGACATTCCTTGTCATGAGCTCCTTCTCCGAGATGAATCTATTTTCCTTCAACACTCTTTATAAATAGGAAGTTATATTGGTTTATTATGAGTTCAGAAATCTGATTTTTTTATCTGTTTTGTAGGAAAGTGGCAACATGTTAAGAACACTACATTGATTGGTGAGGGAAAGATGATCTCTCCTGGAAATCTGAGGGCAACTTTTGATAACCCAGACTATGATAAGGCATTCTTTTCTTAAAGCATTAGAAAAAGGGGTCTATTACATTCATTACACACAATCCTTAGGAATTTACATTTCTCACCCCTAAACTTTCATATGTACGTGCAGAGCACACATTTATGTAAAATCACATACAGAATACACAATCTCTTAAAAAGCAAAATACACCTTTTATGTGTAGTTTTATGACACCAAGTGGCAAACTATGGGTATTAGATATGTCAATACCTGTAAAGTGCGTGTATGCATGTAAATTTCCCTAAAAAGAATGTGTATATAAAAATGTCATAAGAGCTGGAATTAACTGATGAACAATATCAATGTAAGCGAGAAGAATACATTGCGATACACTCGTGGAATGATTACAGATGTCAACCAGGTAAATAATTACTAATATTCATAAACTCATATTTGCTAATTTTAGTTTGGGGGCAACTTTTTTATTTCCTTTATTATATCAAATAAAAAAATTATATAACTTTCTAATGAACTAAGAGGTTGAGGTAGATAATCAAACAAGGCAGATATATAAACCAAAATTGAGCCAGAAACCTTCACAAGTAAAGGGTAGCTAGCGCCATCTATAACACCACAAACTTAATCATATATGACATAGAAGTCTCTATGATACAATGAATATAAAAAGATAAAACTACAAAATAGATGCTATTGTAAGTTCAGGCCCAAATAGCCATACTCTGCCGGCAAACATCTTAGAAAATGTGCACAGATTCTGAAAAATATCACCTTTGTTTCACAGGAACTTCTTTGTAGTTTTAATTTATTGGTTTACATACTTCCTATTATACGATCATAGTTTTTGATTTGAACCAGCTTGCATTTTACACATTTTGAAAGTTTTCAAGCTTAAAATTGTTGAATGGTGTGTTTCATATCATAAAGTCATTGTCATATTTTGTCATCATTTTTGGCATTGGATCTGAATCTGAAGCACAGTACAAGGATTTGGTAATTCATTCTCACTAGCTTTTGTCCTTCAGAGTACTCTATCCTGGTTGGTGGGCATTGGATCTGAATCTGAAGCACAGTACGAGGATTTGGTAATTCATTCTCACTAGCTTTTGTCCTGCATCCTGAATTATATGGATCTTCAGGCTAATACTCATGAAAGGGGAACTGCTGATTGGCTATATATAACCGTGCTTTTCGATTGTTCTCGTGCCGTGTCGATATCGAATGAAGCTGGAATTTTATTAAAGTATAGGTGTTAGATATGTAAATACATATGAACCGTGTAGCATGTATGAGAATTTCACTTAAATTCTGGATACTTAATTGTATTGTCTTGGCTGAGCAGGTGATCGACACCGTAGCGGAGTGTTCGCACTATAAAGATTTGAATTGTAAATTAAGTGTTGAATTTCTATGAAAAAATACTTAAAATATAATATATAAACATTGTTGCTCCTCAATAACATGGAGTTCCATCAAGGCATTTACATTCATATTCTGAATCTAAATATTATTATTGTTCAAAGTTTAATCTTATCAATTGTTTTACTTTTCTTGATTTTATTTTAATTTTCATCCTATTCCTAAAACATATTCAATCTTTGTGAGGATGCAAAGTGAAGTATCTGATGAAAAGCTCTGCTCTCCATTGTCTGTCATTATTTTATCATGCTTAAAATTTGTATTATTTCCAAACATAATCTCATTTATATGTTGAGTTCATTGTTACAATATCATTATTCATTGAATTAAATCAAAAATAGAGTAGTGCATTACATCAATAATTGACACGAAGTTCTACAATTTGAACTGTTTAAAACATATTCTTAATAGATGGCCGATCAAGTGGTAAGAGCCATAAATACAAAAAAAAA
>NW_018228490.1:0-721 GCF_001263595.1 Phalaenopsis equestris
TCACAAAGCTTCCCCAAGATCCCCTCAGTGCATTCGAACTATTTTTCCCCACCAATTCCCACTGTCGGACCACAAATTTGAGCTTGAAACCTTGCCAAAAACCAGGACAGAACCCAATACACCTCCACAGTCCACTAAACTCAAATTAACTTCACCCACACCTTCACAACAGTGAAAGAAGCTAAAGCCCCATCAAATTACCCACTGAAATAGCCTCCACCATAGAGCGAATTCATACCTAGGCCTTACACCAAGACCAGGGAATCAATCCCTAGCCTCTTTGGATCATAACGAACGTGCCAAGACCCTCTGATCGAAGGTTCACTTCTCAGAGCAAAGGTATAAAACCTCACCTCATCCCGAGCCTATTTTGATTCTTCATTTACTTAGAGTTAATTTGATTGATTGATTACCGTATGGATGTGTTCATCTCACTTAGAAGAGTCCATAGAATCAAAACCGAGATGATTTGGTGGAGTCTAGGCTAAGATCTTAGGGATTTAGTGTGGATGATCACGAGATCATTCTATCGAGGATGATGATGGGGAGTCGTTTGATCAAGCGTGTATCAAATGGATGAGGGAGATCGAGCTGGACGACGCTTCGGGACATAAACAGTGGGTCGAGTCAGCAAGCTACGTGGACGGCAGCGTACAACCAAAGCGCCCCACGCATGCCTTTGGAGTCGTCGTAGGTTGAGGTGGCACACGCGGTTTAAATA
>NW_018228491.1:0-8615 GCF_001263595.1 Phalaenopsis equestris
AAGGGATAGGTTCTATGTTAAATCTATAAATATTGGAATTTACATGTAATAGGAATGCAAATCCTTCTAATATAATGGATGCAAGTAAAGAGGGTAGCTTTGTCAAATTTAATTTGTTCTGCATCAAATTTTTACCTCTATTATGTGGGGCTAGATGACACTTTGCCCTTTTTACCATCCACAGCATGAAAACTAAAATTTATAATTTTTCATAATTTGTTGTTGTTATGTCGACACTAACAAAAAAATAAAAAAATAAAAGATCTTATGCTTTAGCATTCCTAACTTTATAAATTTATAAAAAAATGTTTTTGAATTACATGTTTAAAGTAAATTTTTTTCTTTTTTTTCCTTAAATTTCTCAATTTTATAATTAAAATTATTTTCTTTGTTTCATTAAAAATATTACTAATGTGTAAAATAAATTTACTTACTTGTTGATTTTTCGTTTGTAATTCCTTGCATTATTCCTGATCATTTTGTTAATGTTGTGGTTTTCATTCTAGTATTTCATATTTACCTTTTAAAAAAGGTATAGTTATAGAAATATTTAGTAATTTGTGATATGTGACTGTTTCATTTCTTTTGCATGAAATCATATGCATCATCATATCAGTTGCATTCGTGAACTCCAACCTCGAGTTATCCTTCATCTACTGGAGGCTTTCGTTTGAAGCTCTCACATTATTGCTGCCTGTGTGGTTACAAAGAAAAAATGTGGAAGAAAAACTTCTGTGGAAGAAAAACTTTTGAAGCCACAGATTGCTTGAAAGAGATTTATTCTTTTAAAATCCCTTCAATTAAAACACATCCTTTTAACATATTAGTTTCAGTATCATGTTCAAGGATTAGTCTTCTATTTAAAAATTTATCAAATTTAATGTGTTTTAATTCATTTTTGAATGGAAACACTTCAACCTAAACTACTTTATGCAACTGAATTACCTGTTTGTAGGTTTGTTCAATAATGATCTGAAGCCTATGGAGCTCGATCGCAGCGCTTCCGCAAGCAGATTCCTATTGTCATCGACACAGATGAAGAGGATTCTAAAAGTTATGGTATTGTTAATTTCTAGAAAAAAGGTTTTTGATTGTTGATGTTTTCAAAGAGAGAAGAAAGCAATTGGCCTCATATATTTCTAGTAAGTTCTAGAACCAGACTTACTAGTTCTTCGATTTCTTGCTTTGTAGATTTTAATTGTTGGTTGGGATTACTGTTTCCAGTCTTGTAAGTTCACGCACGTTCTACTTCCTTTCTATACATTGCTGTTATGTTTAATATTTATATTATTAAGAGCTGGAGGCACAGATTCATACTTTTGTTGTTGTTCTTGTTCTTGTTCTTGAGGATGATTAAACTTCATTTAAGGTATGATGAAATCCCTGAAATGACTTTCTTTTAACATTTATGGTTGGGGGCATTTACGTACATACCATCCAATTCTCATGTATTTACATATCTAACACCTAATCTTTGATTTTTATATTTATTCCAGCTAAATTTTCACTTCTCGGTAAAAATATCACTATTTTAGCTTTACAAAAGTGAAATACATCTTTTCATGCTTGGAGGTTCTTTTTTAGGAGAAATATGTCCATACGGAATACACATCTGTGTCGGGATTATTGGGGTATTAAGTCCAATAACATATAACCCCAATAACCTTTGCGGGTTCTATTTCGGTGTTATTCATATGTTATTATAAGAGTATTGCAGGATTATTGGAGTAAGGATGCACAGCTGCATGCGTATTCCGTATGGAAATATTTCCCATTTTTTATGGTCTCTTGAGGGAGCTATACTTGCCTGAAACAGTTATGAAACTACTGCAAAAGAAACTATTATTTAAAAAATTATAACGACAATTTCAAAATTATTTTATTTACATATTCAAGCATAATTATTTTCACTTATTATATATATTTTTTTTACCAAAATCCCAGCTATTTTATGTGAACATATAATCAAAATTGGTCTCCCTCTATGTTCCTTATGATATCATTCACTAATCTAAATTATTCTTGCTGGAAGCCTTGTGTATTTTTTGTAATATTCACTCGCTTAAATTGTCTTTTATCATGACATCGCAAACCCAAAATATGTCATCCTTTATATTAACTCATATTAGAAATCTGCCAAATATATGCCCACCTTATTTTATAGTTGTAAATGATAGACTACTCGCCAGCATTTGAAAATATTATTCAATAAATAAAGACTTTATGATTATAATAATTATATTAAAAATTATCATCAATTGTTTTTATTTTTGTATTGATTATGAAGTGGTCATAAAATTCATTTAAAATTAAAAACCTTTTTCTTAAAATATTTGTTGGAAAATACTAGAAAATGAAACAATTATATAAATAGTTGATAGAAAAACAATTTAAATTTGTAAAATGAATATATATTTCGTATACATAATATTAATAATTATCAACCGGATAATTCAATGTACTAATTTTTAGTATGAAAATATTATATAAAAATATTGGAGATAACGATAAAGATGCCGCCTTTAAATTTAAAATTAGATTATTTAAATGCCTCCAAATTTAAACATGATAATATTTTATAGAATGAAAATGATAATTTTTATAAAAATCACCATCGATTGTACCATATTTTAACATTAGAAAAGAAAAATCATATATATATATATATATATAGATAGATAGATAGATAGATAGATGTAGATATATAATATTAGTTGACTAAAAAGAAGATAAATTGTTAAAAAAATATTTATGGCTTGTTTAACACCAGAGACAACCTTAAATGAAAAATGAAAATTTTAGCCAATTGCAAATAGTTATAATAAGGCTAACAATGAACAATGATGATAAAGATACACGGATATCCAAAATTGAGATTTCTTAAGCAACAGGAAAGCCTAAATACATGGCAGAACAGTCATGCAGGTTATTTGTATTTTCGGAGGTGACGAGCTATAGAGTTCCTTACCGCATAGAAGGACCCCACTAGTGCATCAGAAGGACGTCAACAATAGCGAGTTTCTCAAAATAGGCTCGCTAAACTTGAGTCTTCAATTGAGGTCCTCGAGCTTGCTCACATTTTTTCGAGTTCTTCTTCCAAGCTCACAAGGACTTGTTGAACTTTACCACTAAGCTCGCTGACAACTACCTAGCTACACCACTGAGCTCGGTACACAATTCTTCGAGGCAGAAGTAGGGGTGTAAACGAACCGAACACGAACGAACAGAGCATGTGTTCGTATTCATTTGTTTGAAATTAATTGTGTTTGAAATAGACACATGTTCGAAATTGTTCGTTAAAGTTGTTGTTTGTGTTCGGTTCGAATTGTTCTAAATAAGTTCGAATTATTTGAAATGTTTGAATTGTTTGAATAATATCAATGGTTCAAATTGTTTGAATTGTTCAAATTATTCGAATTGTTTGATTTGTTCGAAATATTCGAATTGTTTGAAAATATTAAGATTTATTTGCATTATTTAAAATATGATAAATTTTTAGAATATATAAATATTTTTAAAATATCATAATTTTTTATATATAACTATTTTAAATTATTTTATATTTCGAACATTAACGAATCGAACACGAACGAACACATCACTGTTCTTGTTTGATTTGTTTAACAAACCGAATGAAAAAAAATGTGTGTTCGTCTTGTTTGCTTATTGAATGAATGGAACACGATCTCCTTGACGAACCGAACACGACTTGTTCGCGAAGAACGAGCTTTTTTTACTGTCCTAATTATGTGTCTAGATTTAAGTGTTAAGTATATATAAATGATTCAGAATTAAGAAGACATGTAGATTTTCATTTAAATTTAGGTATTAAATGTGTAAATATATTTGGATTGAAGAAATATATATAGGTTTATACTTGAATTTAGGCGTTAGGTATAGAATTTAATGGTCTAAGCTAATAATCTGTATAGTTTATACATGGAAATTTAAAGGTTTAAGTGTTTTATATGTAAATGTACAAGTAATTGACTAATCTGCATACTTAGTTTAGGTGTTATATATGTAAATGTACAAGTAATTAACTAATCTGCATACATAATGACAGTGAATGGTCATATTCATCTAGATTCCAGTTTTTCAGGAAATAATCTCAGTCTTGTCTTTTATAATAAAATTTTTTGTCCGTACTCAAAATTTTTTTTAACAATCTTCTGATCTTGTCATATTTTCATTCTCTTCTTATATATTCTATCATTATCATATGATTCATTTTTTATCTCTTCCAATTCGTTCAATTGCTACAATCTTTTTTCATCAGCATCTTTTAGATTAAAATTTAATTTCTTTATCACCTAATAAGTTTTATATTCTAATTCAACTGGCAAGTGACAGATTTTTCCAACGATTAATCTATAAGGGGACATTCCTATAGGAGTTTTGTAAGCTGTTATGTATGCCCATAAAGCGGTGTCTAATCTCACATACCAATCTAATTTACTAAAATTTATGGTTTTTTTTCTAAAATTCATCTAATTTCACGGTTAGATACCTCCGCTAAGCCATTGGTTTGGGGATAATAAGATGTAGAGATTCTATGCATAATATTATATTTTTCAGTCAAACACTGAATCAGGTTGTTCTTTAAATGAGATCCTCCATCAGTAAAGATTATTCTAGACATTTCATATCTTGTGAAATATTTTTCATTAAAAAACTTGAAACGCTTCTAGCATCACACTTGAGTAAAGCTATTGTCTCAATCTATTTAGATACATAATCCACGACAATTAATATATATGAATTTCCAAATGAAGGAATAAATGATTTCATAAAGTCTATTCCCCAAGCATAAAAAATCTCAACTTCCAATGTAAAATTTAGAGGCATTTCATTTCTTTTAGATATATTGTCTACACTTTGACATCGATCACAAGATTTGATAAATCTATAAACATCTCTAAAATAGTAGGCTCATAAAATTTTTATTGTAAAATCTGCAACCATAGTACAATTCCTCCTACAACCATAAATTGACATTTCCTCCCAGTTTATGACTAAATTTGTTCTTTCACACAAAACTTTTTGTAAGTTGATTAGACATGCATTAAATGAGTCCCTAAATAATGAGAAATCATCCATAAACACATATATTTCATCATCTATTAAATTGCTAAATATAGAAATCATACATTTTTAAAATGTTGCAGGTGTATTACATGATCCAAATGATGTTCTTGGTCTGCTCCTCATGCTTTGTGTGCATCCTATAGCCATTACAGTTCTCCAAGATTGTATATATTCCAGAGAAAATCCAGTAAACAATTGTGGGGGCAAAGGTGGCGACTAAATCATCCCAAGAGAGAGACGAAGCCAAACCCATGCCTGATGGATATCAAGCAGTCTCTTAATTTCGTCTTCTGCAACTTTATGCTTTCTTGTAATTCTTTAGCTTCATAATTCTATGTATATTTATAGCCATTAGTTTGAAGCAAGTTGGATGCCTCATGTCTTGGTTTAATCGCCCGGCCGGACAAGAAGGATACTCTATTGTATTTAAAATAAGTCAAAATTGTCAGCATTTCAACAACAGCAACAAGTACAAGTCTCTCATTCTATTAAGTGGGGTCTGCTTTATTAAATCCTTTTTTTTTCCATTGAGTCCAATTGTGCGTCTTATTTTCATTTAATTCAAATAAGTTAACATCATTTTTTTAATACGCTATGCACAAGTTTTTTGAGGTTTACGTCTGCCTTTGTTAACACAAGTTGAATCTAAAATATCTATTCTTCTAACAGGATCATTAGATGTTCGAAGTTTGATGTGAACAAATTATCTAAGACGATTTTCTCTAATCTTGTCCTCCACTCGAGCTACACCAATCCTATCACAAATATATTTATTTTGCATTCTGTCTCTAATTATCAAACTGCTCATCCACAAAAACATTCACATCTCAACAACACTTAATTTCATTTAATGATCCTCTTTTAAAAATCATATGTAGATCCTCTTTATTCTCTCTGTACTTCTCCATCAAATCTCTCAATAAAGGTATAGCTTCCATATTAGACCTGATCGTTATAAATCCAAACTGATAATGAGAAATTTCTATATTACGTCTCAATCTATGTTCAATTACCCTATCTAACAATTTTAATAGCACATAAACTTTAGTTTTCTATAATTTGCACATTCTTGTGCATCTCCTTTTTTCTTAAAAATGGGGACCAAAATACTTTTCCTCCACTCCTTAATTTTTTTTTTAGTTTTTAAAATATTATTAAAGTGTTTAGTAAGCCAATAAACTCTCAAAACTCATAAATATTTCCATACTTCATTTGTGAAATCATTAGATTATAGTGATTTTCAAACTTAATTTTCTTTAAAGCCTCCTTAACATATTTTTTTATTAATGCGACTGTAAAAATAAAATATTTTACTATTATTAATGATATTAAGATCACTATGATCGATCGAATTTTTAGAAACTTTTTTAATAATTTTATTAAAATAGCTTATCCGTCTAAGTTGAATATCTTCCTCTAAGATTTTTTTTTTTATATTTTCATCTTTAATACCCTTTACTTGAATTAAATCTTTTATTTTCTCTTTGTTTGGCTTCTTTATACATTAGTATCTAATTTATTATAAATATCACTAAAAAAATATTTTTTGCATCACAAATTGTTCTCCTTGACTCCCTACGGGTCACCTTATATTTTGCTCAATTCTCAAAGCTTTTACATTGAAGCCAATTTTTATAACACATGCTCCTATATTTTATCTTTTAATTTATTGCACATTATTATTTCACCACAAACTATACTTATTTATAAAATTTTTCTTTTTGATCATCTTTTGCCATTTATTTAATAATTATTGTTATTTTATCACACATAGAATTAACTTTGTAGCATTTAAAAAGAAAAATATTTGAAAAAAACGATTTTGTCACTAGTTGCAAAAACTTTTTTTTTCTGTTATCTGCCTTGTTTTAGGGGAAAATTAGGGGTTGCACCCAACAAAACTTAATTATGTAAAAAAAAAAAAACCTCACGAAAAGCAAAACTCATTTATAAGAGAAAAGATAAGTCTGTAAACAAAAGTACACAAAACGAAAGAAAATAAAGAAAAATATTATCCGAGAAGGAATTATTTTATGTTATTTGGATTTAGTGAATCCTGTAAATTTCGATTTAGTAAATCCTAAAAGAAAAATCGTATGGCAAAGAAGTCCTCTAAATCCTGTGAATCCATTAAATTTATTTGGGAAATTCTGCGTAAATCCACCGCGATCCCAGTTGCTCTCGTCGTAAATTACATAAATTTCGTAAATCTACCGATTCGGAGGATTTAGGATATACGGAATTTATGGCCGAATTTATCAAATCCGCGCCTTCATCTTGTCCAAAATAACCGTCTAGCAAGATTTAGCTTAAATTGTGCTCTAAATCCGTTACCAGACAGCCCGTAAAGCTAAAATATATGGGCTTAAAGCCGATCCTTGATGTAATCCAACTAAAATAGGAAAATATTTGCTCAATCCTCCTTCTAATTGCTAAACTCTAAGGATATTCTATTGAATAAATGAAAAGAAAAAGAAAGTATTGCATACATTCCAGTCAATACCTAAGCATTTACAGATCTAACACCTAAACTTCAATATCTACATTACTTTACCATACTTGGGAGCCGCGAGCTGTGAGAGGATGGGAGAGAAGGAAATCGACGGTCGGTCGCCGGAGTTGGGGTAGCCAAAGCGGTGGAGTCGCCGGGGGGAGGATTAAGGCACCGAGGTGAGACCGAGAGGGGCGAGAATTAGAGCAAAATTAGGAGGGGCACAATTTTGACGGTATAAAGCATTCGTTCCGACAGCTTATAAACTGCTTTTAAGCCGTTAGTAATTAACATTTTTACTGATGAAAATTCCGGCCGCTTATTAAAAAAACAAGTGTTAACATCCTGTCAAATGACATGTCCATTAATAACAAACAAAATATGTTCGTCGATTAATATTTGTTTATAACCAACGGTATCATGCACCAGTAATAATCATAACCGTTGTAAAAAAATATTATTGTTGCTAAGCGACGACATGTCCCGTAACTATGTCACACAAATAACCAGGCTCATAAACCGTCATTATACCGTCGTAGACGAAATATGTTCGTCGATTAATATTTGTTAATAGTCAACGGTATCATGCATCGGTAATAACAATAGCCGTTGTAAAAAAAATATAACCGTTGCTAAGCGACAGTATGTCCCGTACTTATGTCGTCACAAATAACACGGCTCATAAACCGTCACTATACCGTAGGAAAGTAGAGCATTTTTTTCAACAAGTATATTTAGATTGTCGGTTTACCATCATATTTTATCATAGACCGTGAGGATAAAAACTTTTTTATAAACATTAAAAATTACTTACTTAATCAAACATTAGTTTAGAATTTTTTCATTAAAACTCTCGTGATAAATTTTAAATTAAATAAAATAGACTTATTTTATATATTTTAATGTGATCTATAGTATAGTTACTAGTGATTAAAACCTCCAAATGCTAGTGTACATTTTTTACATATCCAAAACCATATACCTATAGAAGTTATCCTTAGTTATTTATAAATAATTTTCTTCACAAATTGTGAAC
>NW_018228492.1:0-2849 GCF_001263595.1 Phalaenopsis equestris
TTAAGATTTTGATTGGTTGAATTTTAAAAAGAATTAATTGTGTTAAGTTAAATGTAAAATAGATGAAAACAATACAAAATTATTTTTTATTCAACTAAAAATGAAATAAATATACGAAAAGTGCTTGGACATAATCCAATAATTGGTTAATAAAAATTTATATTATAATAGTGCATAATATATGAATATTATTTTATTTAAGAAAGGGAAGAATTTTAATGCAATTATCCTAAAATATTAACTATCATAAATTTCTATTTTTGAATATATATTTGAATAATGAAATAATAAATTATTATGCCTCATATAATGTTACCTGTTGAACTTATTTCATCAATTTGGATAATTTCTATCATAATTTAGTTATTTTTTTTATTTCTTGACTGATTCATTTAAGGGTCCGTTTGGGGCAGTTTATAAGTGCGGATTTCTTGACCGATACATTTAAGGGTCCGTTTGGGGTAGTTTATAAGTGCGGGCGGTGTTTTCAAAACGCCTCCGTACCGTTTGGTTCGCACTTTTCGACAGCTTATCCGAAGCTGCGTTTGAGTTTTTACACTATAGGACGCGGGTCGACCCCTGCTGCCGGCCCGCGGGCCGCGTTTCAGGATAAGAAGTTCCTGAAAAGCACAAATTGTCTCAAACCGACCCTAAATCAAAGCTATAAACAATATTTTAACTATATGAATAACATATTTATGACAAAAATAAAAAATAAAATAAATTATTAAGCATAAATATTCAAAATAGGGGGAATAAAATCATATTCATTGTGTCTTAATTTACCCATAAATAACATTATATTATTTGCCTTTTATGCGCACGTTGCCCGCGTGGTCGAAGAAGGTTCATGGGAGGCTGCATGGTTGGCCCCATGCCTGTCACTGGCGCATGCATCATGATATTCCTTTTACATTTTACTAGGGGCGTTTTACATGCAACCACCCTTTCTTATGTATTTACATATATACCACATCAGATTCAGGGGTTAGATATGTAAATACATTAGAATTGAAAGGTATGTGCATAAATCTTCATTATTTTAATTGTCCAATTTGATGGATAAATAAATTTGATTTTTTTTTATTTAAGCTAGAAGATTAATTGAACTAAATTTTAATATAGTTTAACTCATTTATTAAATTTCACAAAAAAATTAAAATTTATTAAGTATTCAATATTTATAAGATATA
Source organism: Phalaenopsis equestris (assembly GCF_001263595.1). Lineage (NCBI taxonomy): Eukaryota > Viridiplantae > Streptophyta > Magnoliopsida > Asparagales > Orchidaceae > Phalaenopsis > Phalaenopsis equestris. The sequence goes on from NW_018228492.1 coordinate 1,194, forward strand.
TTATTTAAATTAAATTTGATTAATTAGAATTTATTTAGTTATATATTTGATATTTCTTTTTATTTTTTGTTTCAACTAATTAATTTTTAGTACTTAAATATATTTTTTGATTGAAAAAAAACACATTTATGACATATATTTTTTATTTATTTGGCATAAATTAATTAGACAATGAATTGAAATTTATTCACTTATTTTTCTATTTTTAATTATAAAATTTTCTTGTTAATAATTTATATAAAAAATAAAAATACACTAATTTTTTTAATCATTTTACTAGTTTTATATGATAAATCATGTAAGAAATCAGTATGTTAATTTTATATCGTAGTGAAATACTCAATTAATTTTTATTTATTTAATTAACATAAATAAGTCAAGTACAAATTAAATATTATTATTTAAAAAAAAAACTTAAGCAAGTTAAATATGAATAAATACGTGAAAACCCGGCCATAGATCGAACTCAATTAACCCGAACAATTTATGAATCAACCAAGCCAACTCCAATCTATATCATACTCGGCTTTGCTCGAGCGAATATTACGTCCATCATTCACATATACAAAACTTCAAATTCACATCTATCCCATTGACTGAATTGATGAAAAAAGGAAACAAAATGTGGTACCGAATAGCAGCACATGGTGCCGGCGGGCCTTCACACCCTACAGTCGCTGCAGCGTCCAGATCCGATGTCCATTTGCCGGATGGTTGATGCATTGCCAGGGTTTAATATACCTTTTATGGAATATTTTGTTTCCTACTTTGTTTTTATAATAAGCTTGGCTTGTTTCCTCAACTTCTAAGTAAGACTGTAGCAACACATTTTAATAATATGGGAATCATAATGAGTTGAATCTGATGGCTTCTTGAATTAATTTATTAAAGATATGCACTCCAACCATCTAACATTATGTATTTTTAATATTAAATATGTGGCAGTCTAAGGTTAATAAAGTAATTATGGTGATTGGGATTATATTTGAACTGCCTTTTTTTTTTTTTTTTGAGGTGGTTGTGAATGAATTCATCTAAATCTTGTCGCATAAAGCGAGATGTCATCAAATTCACCAAAATGTAGGGTTTATTCGGGGCTACTACAGTTATTTGAAGTAGCAATTGTGAAACTGTTGCGGAAGAAGCTGTTGCTCAAAAAGTTATGATGGTTGTGATAATTTTTTTTTTTTTCAAATGGTCGAATCGTAGTTTTCTACCAGCCAACACACTTGTACAAGTTAGGTTACAAATTACAGTTTTTTCACCATGATTTTCTTAAAAAGTAGGCAAATACATGAAGATGTGGCGTGGTGCGACACCACCACCACAAACATAATGTGAGTGTTGTTGGCATACATTAGTGAACTATTGAATCCTTAAGAGGAAGTGATGAATTATCCTATTTGTGAAGGATGGAGGTGAGCATTCAATAGGTTTTGACAGATCGTTTTTCAAATTGGCCAAACTTTATTGGAACTGAAATCCAAAATTTGAAAAACCGAACCAATTCTAATTTCTGATGTTTTATTTTTTTAGAAGTTAGATGTAATTGTCCATTGTAACTTAATGGTCATTTGGACATTAGGCGTACCACGCAACTGTTATGTATTTATATATATTCAACATTTCAACTTTGATATGTATATATATATATAT
>NW_018228493.1:0-371 GCF_001263595.1 Phalaenopsis equestris
AAAAGTCGGTCAAGTTTTTGGCGTCGTTGCCGGGGGACTTGAGTGAGTAAAATTACAATCAGAGTAACAGAACAATTAGGATTATTAGAAAATTTTTACTTAAATTGCAACTTATTTTTATATTTATATTTAGTTAATTATATTACTGAGTACAGATTTCAAATTGTATGCGTAAATTTGGACCTGAAAATCTTATACCCTACGATTCAGAATTAGAACGCACTGTAAGAAGGATTAGAAAATTAAGAAGAGCACCTAGAAATTCTGATACAATGGAAACAACCTGAACAATCAAGGAATAGAGAATGAAAACCAACGAATGAACACCAACCCAGGCCCCTAAGAGATTATGCAAATCTTACAGCAGATGA
>NW_018228494.1:0-222 GCF_001263595.1 Phalaenopsis equestris
ATCATTATAGTCAAAATCTTCATCATTGTTGTCGAAGGAAACTTCGTGTTCATGAGCCAACTCAGAAAAATTGGCCCTGAGCTTTTCTACATTTTCTTCAATCATTGATTCTTTGATTGTTCTAAGATCTGGAGGACCTTGCTGGACCTCCTCCTCTTTTTCTTCCATTTCACTATCAATCGCTGCAACGATGTCAGATACTTTGGACCCTGGCTTCATTCC
>NW_018228495.1:0-1418 GCF_001263595.1 Phalaenopsis equestris
GATCTTAGTGGAGAGATGTGACAACGTACGACATTTGTAAGTCGAAGGAGCCTGAGCTAAAAGTTGCATAAGCTGTCAGCCACGTTTGTCATAGTTGGTTATGTAGGTTGTAGTAGTAAGTTTTGATGAAGATCATATTCTGTGGGGGTTGTAGTCAGGAGCTACATGAGCTTTGGAAATGTAGGATGTATTGGTCAAGTAGTCTATATTGGTGAGCTGTGATAACGTACGTAGATTGCAGAAGCCAGAGTCGGGAGTTGTATGAGCCGTGGACCATGTAGGCACTTTTTGGTCACGTAGGCCGTAGCGGCGAACAATGTTGACTTCCTTAGGTCGCGGAGGCCAGAGTAAGAAGCTGCACAAAGAAAGCTTTGATATTTTGAAGAAAGTCATCTTCTTTGGGGTGATTATTACAACCTCTTCGAGAGGTGACGTTGCACCGTAAGTGGGGTGCGTTTTTACTTTGCAATGTATGGTGAGGTTCAGTAGCGCACATTGTGACTTCGCAAGGGATTTCACTGTAAAGAGCTGGTTTCGACCGATGATGGTTAACAGTGGTCAAAGGCAGTGATTGTCGGAGTCGGCGACAATCGATGGTACCAGAGGTGGCGACAACTGGAGTTGACCGAAGGGTGGCGAAGATCGGAGTTGACCTGAGGTAGCGAAAGCCATAGTTTACCCGTGACGATGGCCATCAGTGATAACTAGAAGCTGCGGCAACCGATAACCGGAAGTGGTATTGGTCGGATCTGCAGTGCATGTTGTTTGGCTACATCTCTCTCTTCTGTATGCTTTGGTATTTCTCTTGCTGAGGATCTAGCTCTAGCTCACCTCTGTCATGTGGGGTTTGGGGCTATATTTATGAAATCCAAATTGCAAGTAAGGAATGTTGTGAAAGAACGACGACAATAAAATGAAAAACTAAAACTAAAAAATTCACACATAAAACAATAAACACATAAATTTACGTGATTGGACAAATTGTTTACATTCATAAAGCTGTAGAGGATTTACTATTTTAAGAAATTACACCGTGGAACACTTCGATATTTAATAGAAAAAAACTCATTTTTTTCTCTGTTCTCTCTCTCCTTCCTCTTTCTTCCTTCTCTCTTCTTCTCCACCTTTGGGCCACGTGAAAATAAAGTGGAAAAAAATAATAATCCAAGAAGTAAAGCAGCTTTCTTTTCTTCAGCCGTACTCTACAGCCGTAGGATGAAGGAGAGAGAGCAGGTTGGCTTGAGATGTATGGGCTTGGCAACTATTCCTATTTATAGTTGCTAGAAAGCCCATATATGGCAAGACACCAACTGTCATAAATGAAAGACGGCAAGCAAATATGCAGGCACGGTTCCGCGGAGAGTAAGAGTGCAACACGAGCAAGCTCAGGCTCGTGTGCGGGTCGTTTATATTTCAAG
>NW_018228496.1:0-352 GCF_001263595.1 Phalaenopsis equestris
ATTTTATAAGTAGTTTTATCACTCCCAAAATGTCCAAATTCTGAATCATGACATTTTTGAATAATTAGTTCCGTTTCTTTATAAGGTACACATCTCCTCATAATCAGATCCTTACATTGTTTATATAAATAAGGCTCATCCCAAAAATATGCTTTCGCATCATGAATGAATTTCCTTTGCTATTGAAATGTCAGCATAGGTGGCAAAATATCACTTACAATATAGTTAATAATATCAGCATACCATGGTATTTTCCACACACTAACATTATAAAGCTGTTCATCAGGGAAACTGTATGTAATTTCATTGTCAACATAAGATAATTCATGATTTTATAATCTTGACAAATGAT
>NW_018228497.1:0-286 GCF_001263595.1 Phalaenopsis equestris
ATTAAAAATTTCAAAAATCGTGCACTGGCGCCTAACCACCACATCTCGCGCTTAAGCACGAGCCAACCTAATAGGCAGGCGCCTAAGCACCACTTACCTGCGCTTAAGCACTGGTTCACGATAACCAGTTCGCAAATGTTAAAAGTGAATTTTTTGGTCCAAAAATGCCATTTTTAAAGCCTCCCATCGTCTTCCTCAACTCAATTTTGCGATTTTGAGGGCTAGTGCAAATGAAATTTGGAGATTTCTTTGTGGAATCAAGTGGGATTTGCTAGATCCAAGTTCC
>NW_018228498.1:0-797 GCF_001263595.1 Phalaenopsis equestris
CAGAAGTATTAAACTGATTCAATGAGAAAATTGAACTTATTAGATCAATTATGAAAAGTTATGAATCAAAAATATCGAACTGATTCGATGAGAAAATTGAAATTATCAGATCAATTATGAAAGTTATGAATCAGAAGTATTAAACTGATTCAACGAGAAAATTGAAATTATCAGATCAATTATGAAAGTTATGAATCAGAAGTATTAAACCGATTCAACGAGAAAATTGAAATTATCAGATCAATTATGAAAGTTATGAATCAGAAGTATTAAACCGATTCAACGAGAAAATTGAAATTATCAGATCAATTATGAAAGTTATGAATCAGAAGTATTAAACCGATTCAACGAGAAAATTGAAATTATCAGATCAATTATGAAAGTTATGAATCAGAAGATTATTTTGAAAAAGATTTGGAAGATTTATTTGCAACTATCATATATTGGTGATTCCATAGGGATATCACAAAAAATAGAATTATGTAAAAATGTGTGATTTTGTGGGGATGTAGACCGAACGAGGTCATACTGCACAAGCAAGGAATCTGAAAAAAATCGAGAAAACTTATTTGGCAAATTTAATTTGTTGTAAAATTCTGTTACTGATTCATACAGTCATTTTTACAATATATCATGTATATATCTCAAAAGATGAAAAGTACATCATGCTATTCTTAGTACATCCATGAGTACATAATCATAATATACAGTACAAAAAAAACTGTCCTCATATCACTGACTGCATATTTGCATCTCTGTATATCTGCTAGTAGAAGATCTTCTTGCAAACTGTATTA
>NW_018228499.1:0-1195 GCF_001263595.1 Phalaenopsis equestris
TCTTTTACTCTCTTTTCTATGGTTCTCTCTCTCTACCTCACTCAGTCTTTCTCTCCCTCTATCCCGCACTCCCTGTCTCTACCACTCTCTCTTACTTCCATGCCTTCCTCATTCTCTCTATCTTCTCTCTCACTCCCACTCCCCACCTCCCTCTCTCTCACTCTCTATCACTCCTGATCTCCCAGCCTTCTCTCTACTGTTTTCCCCTTCTCTTTATCTTTCACTCATCCTTATTGTTCTAGCTTCCCACGGAGTATCTTCTCTCCATTTCTATCTCACACTCTCTCATTCCTACTCGTTCTTGCTCTCTTTAATCCCTCACACTCCTTCCCTCAGTCTCTCTTTCTCACAAACTCAATCCTCTCATTATTTCATCACTCCTTATTTCTACTCAGCTACCTCACTGTTCGTCTCTATCTTTCCCCTTCTCTCTTTCTCTCTCTATTTCTCTTCCTTCCACTTTCACTTAATCTCTCTCCACTTCTCTCTCTATTTCTCTTACTTCCACTTTCACTTAATCTCCCCCCACTTCTCTCTCTCACTCTCTTTCTTTCTCTCTTACCCTCCTTTTCCTTCTTTCTAACTTCATCACTGTAGTCCTTTTTTTTCCTCCGCTCCCTCCCATATTGCTCACTCTATGTTTATTTTTTTCACTCTTTCTCTCCATCCCCCTTTCCCTCCTTCCCTCTCTCCCTATCTCGCTTATCTCTATTCTCTCTTTTTTATCCCTCTCCATCACTTTTTTCTCTCTCTCTATCTCACTCTATCTTCTTTCTCTCTCTCTCTCTCTCTCTCCCTTGCTCTCTTTCTCTCTCACTCTCTATCTCTTAATATCTCTCACTTATTCCAACCCTCAAAAACTCCCTCTCCATGTCCCTTTTTCTCTCTGTCTCTATCTCCCTTCCTCTCTCCATTTCCCTCATTAGTCTCCCCTCTATTCTCTCTATCTTCTCTCTCTTTCTTATCTCACACCATTCATTTTCTCTCCCACCGTCTCTTTCACTCCACCTCTCCTGCTCTTTGCACTCTTTTCTCTTTCTCTCACCCTCTTTCTCTCCCTCCTTTATCAATCTCTCACTTTTTTTCCCTTATCACTCTCACACTCTCCCTCTATCTCTCTCTCTCAGTCCCGTCTCTCCATCTCTCCCTAACAACCTCCCCCACTCTCTTTATCCCTCACCCTCTCCCTCCTCCT
>NW_018228499.1:3900-6570 GCF_001263595.1 Phalaenopsis equestris
AAGAGAGAAGAGTGAGATAAAGAGGGAGAGTGAGAATGAGCATAGAAAGAGAGAGTGTGAGAGGTTGAGAAAAAACAAAAAGGGTAGGAGAGATTAAGAGAGGTGGAGAGAGTTAAGGATGGGGAGAGAGTGATGAGTGAGCGAGAGGGATATAGAAGAGAGAGCATGAAACAGATAGATAGAGATAGTGAGAGGTAAGAGAGGGAGAAGAGAGAGAATGTGAGTGGCTTGAATAGAGTGAGACATAACTAAATTGATGTAGACTAAGAGAGGGTGCGAGGAAAAGGAGAGCGTGGGAGAAAAAAAAAGGAGGTTGAATCTATTAGAATATTAAGAGAAATAAATATGGAGAGGCAAAGAAAGAGCGAGGGAGAGCAAGAGAAAGAGAGAGTAATAAGGAGGGAGTGTGAGAAAATGGGGAGAGTGGGTGAGAGCCAGAGAGAGAAAAAAAGAGATAATGAAGATTGAGCTAGAAAAGGAGGAAGAAATAGTGAGAGAGATGAGACAGAGAAAGATGGAGAGAGATAAAGAGAGTGAGAAAGAAAAGTGAAAGGAAAGAGAGAGGGAGTGAGAGGGAGGTAGAGCTAGAGGGAGAGTGAGAAAGCAAGAGAGAGAGATGAAGAGGAGGAGAGAGACAAAGAGAGGAATGATGAGAGGGTATAAAGAAAAGGGAGTGAGAATGAGTAATAGAGAGGAGGAGAGTGTGAGAATAGACAGGAGGAGTGGGAGATCAAGCGACGAGTGGAAGAAAAAGACAAAATAATTAAGGGAGAGAGGAAGAGAGCAAGGAAGAGAGGGAGGAGCGAGCAAAGGAAAGAGAGTGAGAGGAGCAAGAGATAATAATAGGGAAGTGAGGGTGAGAGAATAGTATTGTGAGTAAGAAAGGGAGATATAGAAAGATTGAGGATGAGTGGGAATAAGAAAGATATGGGAGAGGAAAGATAGCGAGAGAAGAGATAGTAAGAGGGAGTGAGATAGGGACGGGGAGGAAGAGCGAGGAAGATAAAATGATGAAGGGAGAGATAGTAAGAGAAAAAAAGAAGGATATAGAGAGCAAGAGAGATGAAGAGAGGTAGAGCAAAACTGAGAGAAGAGGGAACGACATAAGAGAGTACGAAAGAGCGAGAGTAATGAAGAGAGAGAACAAAAGAGCATTGTAAGGATAGAGAAAAGAGAGAGGGATAGAGTGAGAGACGGAGGAAAAGAAGAGAGAGAGGGAGATATGGAGAAAGAAAGAGAGAAAAAAAAAGAAAATGTGACAAAAGAAGCTTGCGAGGGGTAGAATGAGTGGGCAGATAGGAAATGAGAGGGATAAAGGGAGAGACATAGGGTGGGAAAGATGAGAAGAGAGAAGAAAAAGGGATTAGAGAGGAGATATAGACAATGCGAGGAAGAAAGAGAGTGAGTGATAGAAAATAAGAGAGGGTGCCAATGAGAGAAGAAGATAGAGGGCGAGCAAGAGAGAGAAATAAAGGGAGATAGATATTGCAATAGAGAGTTAAAGAAAGAACTTGATAGAGGTAGGAGCGATAAAAATAGAAGGGGAGAGAGAGGGAGTGATAGAAAGAGAAAGAGTGAGGGAGGAAGGGCAAGAGAGATTGATTGAGAGATAAACAAGAGTGTGTGAGAGATATAGAGTTTTCAATAGAATGAGAGGAAAAGTAAGAAGGAGAGCAAGGGAAAAAGAGAAGAGAAAATAGAGATAGAATAAGAGAGAAGGAAAGGAGGGAGACAGAAAGAGAAAGCAACAAATAGAAAGATATAGGGAGAGTCATAAAGAGGGAGATAGAGGTAGAGATGACGAGGAAGAGAGGGGCCTAATAATGGTAGAGAGATAAAGTGGGAGTGAGAATGGGAGTGGCGAAGAAAATGGGTGCAATAGAGAGGTGAAAGGATTAATAGAGCATGCAAAGGATGTAGAGCAATAGAAAAATATTAAGGGACAGAATAAAGAAATTGTAAGAGAGAAAAAAGGAGGGAAGGAGGGAGGGAGAGAGGGATAGAAATAAAAAAGTACGAGCTAGAGAGAAGGACGAAATGAGAGAGGAAAGAGGGAGGGATGCATGGAGAGTAGAGAAAGAAAAAGGATAGGGGATAGAGAAGTTGATAGTGCAAGAGATATAAGAAAGGAGTTAGTGAGCACTAAAAAAAGAGAGAAATGAGAGCAAGAGAGATAGAGGAAGAAAAAATGGAAGGGAGAGAGAGGGAGAGAGTGAGATGGAGAGAGTGAGAGAAAGTAACATGATAGAGAGATTAGAGAGGGAGGAGATTGAGGGAGAGAGTGTGTGATAGTGATATATAGAGGGGAAAAGAAAGAGGGAGATGAGAGAAAGTGAAAGATGAATAAAGAGGTAAATATAGTGCAAGTAAAAGAGAAAGAGGGAGAAAAAGCATAAGAGAGTGATAGAACAAGATTGTAGGAGAGAGGGAGAGAGGTAAATAGTGAGGGAGGGAAGGAGAGTGAGACATAAAGAGAGGAAGTGAGGGAGGGAGGCAGGGGAAGAGAGTGGAGACATCAAGAGAGAGAGGACTGATAGAGAGAAGATTAAGAGTGATATTATAAAAGAGGAGAGAAAGTGAGAACGATAGAGTGTGTGAGAGAAAGAGAGAAAAGTTATAATATAAGAGAAAGAGAAAGAAAGAGGGTGGGAGAGTGATAGAGCGAGATCG
>NW_018228499.1:7591-7858 GCF_001263595.1 Phalaenopsis equestris
GGAAGATAGAGCAAGAGAGATAAAGAGAAGAGAGAGAGGGAGAGAGGGAGGGATAAAGAAGTAAAGAGAGCGAAGGAGGGAAAGGGCAATGAAGACAAGAAGGGAGAGATAGAAGGATAAAGATAGAGTGATGAAACAAGGGAGGGAGAGGGAGAGAAAGAACTAAAGTGACGAAATTAGAAAGACAGAAGGAAAGGAGGGCAGGAGAGAGAGAGAAAGAGAGTGAGAGAGAGAGGAGGAAAGAGATTGAGAGAGAAATAAAGAGAG
>NW_018228500.1:0-1000 GCF_001263595.1 Phalaenopsis equestris
TCATTAAGTACTAGATCCCACGGAACACTTCCTAGTAATATTAAATCAAATCAAAAAGACCAGAATAAAGTCCAAATTAAAGCCGTACAACTTAGAAGCGGAAGAGAGTTGAAAGGTAGGGTTCAAAAAGAGATTGAAGTAGAGAGAGAAAAAACTAAAGAATCAAAAGAGGACGCTCCGAAAGATTCTGAAAGACCTATTTCTCCACCAAAATTTGATTTAGAAAAACCACCACCTCCATTTCCTTAGAGACTTTAACAACAAAAGTTGGATAAGTAATTTTCAAAATTTTAGGAAATATTTAAGAAGCTTATAATTTATATTCTATTTGGTTAAGCCTTAGAAAAAATGATAAGCTATGTAAAGTTTATGAAGGATATTCTCAATAGAAAAAGAAATTTTGAAGATAACGAGACTGTTACACTTAGTGAGAAGTGCAGTGTTATAATTTAGAAGAATATTTCTGAAAAAATTAAAGATCCTGGTAGCTTTACAATTCCTTGTGTAATAGGAGAGAGATTTTATGGGAAAGCTTTGTGTGATTTAGGTGCAAGCATTAACCTTATGCCATTATCAATATCTAAGAGATTGGGATTAGGAAAAATAAATGTATCTCTGTAGTTAGTAGATCATTCAATAACCTTTCCTAAAGGAGTTATAGAAGATGTCCTAGTGAAAGTGGATCAATTTATCTTTCCTGTTGATTTCATTGTGCTAGATCTAGATATGAAGGAAGATAAAGAGATATCTAACATTTAGGGGAGACCTTTCATAGACACAGGAAGAGCAATGATAGATGTGCAGAAAGAGGAATTAAAAATGCATGTCAATGATCAAATTGTTACTTTTAACATTTCAAAATCAATGAAATACCCTACAAAAGGTAAAGATGATGAATGCTATAGAATGGATGTTATAAGATATCTGAGCGGATACCATTTCAAGACTACTTATGAAGAAAAAAAAGAAGAAAAAGATTTGGAACATGAGCAAGAAGAGG
>NW_018228501.1:0-427 GCF_001263595.1 Phalaenopsis equestris
AAAAGACAAAATTCCCTCATTATTACTGAAGTAGTTGTTGAGAGGAGTTAGGTAGGAATTGTTTCACCTTGCAGGTGAAATGGAAAAATTATTCCATACGGATCGGGCACCGCACGCCGCTTGCGGTGGCCGATCGCGGTGTCCGATCCGGATCGTAGATCACCTGATCTACGGACCCGATGTATTTCGGTGGGCCCCACCTAATTTTTTTTTTTTTTAAAAACAGAAATAATTCTGGCCGTAGATCACCATGATCTACGGCCAGGATCGGTTGCTGGCGGTATCCGCACGCAATAATCTCTCGGTGAAATATACCATAGTTGATGCCATATTGGATCTAAATAATAAGAAAATCCTTATCTATGTAGCTTTAGTTGAAAGACGGACGTTAATCATGACACAACCGAATCTTATTCTATGAGTATTT
>NW_018228502.1:0-900 GCF_001263595.1 Phalaenopsis equestris
CAGGCTTACTGAACTGTATCGGTGCAGCGACCTTGAGTGCCCATACCCTCTTTTTTTTTCGACAATGATGTCTCAAGACCGGGCGTCTTAGTAGAAACATCGATATGTCGAGGAAAGGTATGCTCCCCGTGGTGTAGACCGACTACAGTGTTAGGTAATCACTTTGTCTTTGCCTTTGTCTCTAGGATTGCATGAATGATGGGTAAGATCATTGGACCCAGTCTCGACTTAATCGGCCGACAGCCTGTGGTCCTGGTGGCAGTATGATCAGTAGTAATCACTGAGGTATCAACTCTGTTCCCTAAGCGGAGCCAAACGGGAATGCGAGTAGGTGGTGCTCCAGTTGTCTTACGGGATTGTCTGGTGGATTTGATGCCTTTTAAAATTTTCTTCTTAATGCGAGGGAAAATTGCATCTTTTACTCGTTTAAGTAACTCGATAACCGAACATCCTTCTTTGGTAGCAAGCCTTCTAAAACTGCATTGACTCGAGTGATAGGAGTGAACTTCTTTCTCTCTTTACTCTGTCCATGAAGTGATGATAATGCGGCAGCAATCCTCCCGATACTCTCATATCCCTCGGTATCTGTCAGAGAATGGAATCTACTCCCTCGCAGGAGTGGATAAATTTTCATTAGCACTTCTTCATCTTGATGAGGTTCCTCGTCAACGGGTGTCTCTACGAGAGCCTGGGCTTTAATGACCCTCCAAACTCTTCTGTTGTGGTTCCTCCTTTGGGTTCGGGTCAGTGGTACAGTCCTTGAACTTGATCCAATTTTCAAACATGAGTAGTGGGACAGTTAATCCTTTAGTCGGATCCTCAACAATCATCACTTCTTTCCCCTTAGCAGCAGCAGGGATATCATGTTTGACGGGTGCCGCGACGGCAGTAGCTTTAGCC
>NW_018228503.1:0-1182 GCF_001263595.1 Phalaenopsis equestris
TCTCCCTCTCTTTCTCATTCTCTCTCTCCCTCTATGTCTTTCTCACTCTCCCTCTATCCCTCTCTTTATGTCTCATCTCTCTATCTCTCTCGGCCTCCCTCCCGCACTTTGTTTATCCCTCACCCATAGACTCTCCCTTTCACCCTCATATAGCCCTCTTCCTAACTTTCTCTCTCACCTTATTGCTCTATCTCTCTCCTTGTCTTTTACACTTTAACCCTATCTCTTATTCTTTCTCTCTCTCTCTCTTTTACTTTTACTCTATTTCTCTCTCTCTCTCTCTTCCTCCCTCTCACACACACTCTCTCTCCCTCCCTCAATCTCTTTCTCATTCTCTCTCTCCCCAACTCTCTTTCTCCCTCTTTGACGCACCTTCTCTTTTTTTCTCTCTCCATACTTATATTATTCTTTCTATCCCTCACTCTGTCCTCATCTCTCCTCTCCCTTTTTCTCCCTCACTCTATCTTTCTCCCTTAATCTCTCTGCCTCCCTCTCTTTATCTCTCTCAGTCACTTGAGCACTGTATCTTTCTCACTTTTTCTCCTTCTCTTTTATAGTCTCTCTCTCTATTAGTCCTCTCTCTCTCGCTTGATCTTACTCTCTTCACTCTCTTCCCCTCCCTCCCTCCCTCCCTCACTCCCTCTCTTTGTGTCACATTCTCCTTCCCTCCCTCACTATTTACCTCTCGCTTGCTTTTTCTCTCTCTCATTCCCTCTCGCTTATTATCTCTCTTACTCTATCTACTCTCTCTTTCATTCCCTATCACTCTCTCAGGCTCTCTCATTATCTGTCACTCACTTTTTCACTCCCACTCTTTATCTTCTCTTTTTATCTCTCGCTTTTTATCTGTCACTCGCTGTATCTCCTCATCTCGCTCTCTTACTCTCTTCACTCTCTTCCCCTCCCTCTTTTCCTCACTCCCTCTTATTGTATCACTCTCTCCTTCCCTCCCTCACTATTTAGCTCTCTCGCTTGCTTTTTCTCTCTGTCATTCTCTCTCTCTTCTTATCTCTCTTACTCTATCTACTCTCTCTCCCACTCCCTATCACTCTCTCAGACTCTCTCATTCTTTGTCACTCGCTTTTTCTCTCTCACTCTCTATCATCTTTTTATATCTCTCACTCCCACTCTCTCTATCTCCTCATCTCAATCGCTGACTCTCTTTCTCTCTCTATCACCTTC
>NW_018228503.1:1970-4035 GCF_001263595.1 Phalaenopsis equestris
CCCCCCTCTCCCGCTCCTTCTCCCTCCCTTCTCTCTCACTCTATGTCTCTTCATGTTTTCTATCTATCTCCTTCCCTCCCACCCTCCCTCCATCCCTCACGCATACTTTCTCTTGTCCCTCCCTTTGTTTCTTTCTCTCCCCCTTTCTCACTCACTTTACTCTCGCTATCTCCCAAGCTCGCTCGCTCACTCAATCTCTCTCCCTTCTATTTCCTCTCTTTCACACTTGTTATATCTCTTTTATCTCACTTTTGTTTATATGTCCCTTTCTCTTCTGCTCTCTTCTGCTCTTCCTTCCCCACCCTCTCTTCCCTTCTTCCCACTCGACCTCCCTCTCTGCTCCAACCCTTTTGCTCCTTACCCCCTCTCTCCCCCCTCTTTCGATCTCTCTTTCTTGCATGCTCTTCATCTCTATCTCATTCTCTACTCTTTTCCTCTCTTTCTTCTTCCTTATTTGTTTCTCACCCTCCCTTACTCTTCATCCCCTCTCTCTTTCTCTTACTCTACTTCCATCTCTCTCCTTCCTTCTCCCTCTCTCTATCTCTTTCCACCCTTACTCTTTTCCTCTCTCATTCTCTCCCTAATTCTTTTTATTCTCTCACTTGCCTCTCTCTCTTACTCCTGTATCCATCCTGTTTTCCTCTCTCTCTTGCCTATCCTCCCTCTCTCTCACCTTGTTTCGCTTACTCTCCGTTCTATCAATTCCCTTTCTTTCCCTCATCTTCTTTTTCAATCTATCTTCCCATCTTTATTGTTTTGTTCACTCACTCTATCTCACTTTATCTTTCTCCCTCTCATGTACACTTATGCTCTCTCTCGTCCTGCTCTCCCCAGCTCTCTGTCACTCTCCCTCCACCCTCTCTTACTCTTTCTCCTCTTTCCCTGCGCTCCCTCTCTGACCTTCCCTCCCTTCTATTCTCTCTTTTATTCTATAGCTTTCTTTCTATTTGTCTCTCTCATTCTAAATCTCTCTCTCTCCCTCTCCATATATTTCTCTAATCTCTCCCTCCCTCTCCCCCTCTCTCTAGCTATCTGCGTCCCTCGCCATTCATAAAGAGGAGATAGATGGAGAGAATGTGAGGTAGTGATATAGAGGGTAGAGAGGGAGAGAAAGAGAGAGAAGTTATAATATAAGAGAAAGAGGTAGAGAGAGGGTGGGAGAGTGATAGAGCGAGATCGTAGGAGAGAGAGGGAGGTTAATAGAGATCCAAATCATGAAAAAGAGATGAGAGAGAGAAGCAAAGGAGTCTAAGGAAGATATGGAGATGGAGGGAGGGTGTGAGGGGAGAGAGGGAGTTAGAAAAAGGGAGGGAGAGAGTGAAAGAGAGAGAAGGAGAAGCGAGAGAATGAGGGTGAGAGCAAACAAGTGGGAGAGAGCAAAAGAGAAGTGCAAGAGAGATAAAGAGAGGGAAAAAGATAAAGTGACATAGAGAAGATAGTTCAAGAAAATTGCAAGAGAGATAGAGGGATTGAGGGCAAGCGAGTGAGAAGGAGGTAGGGAGTGAGAAAGAGGGAGGTCAAGAAAGAAACAAACTGGGAGAAAGAGTGAGAAGGAGAGAGTGTGGGAGGAGAGAGGGATAAAGGGAGACGAAGTGAGGGAAAAGAAGAGAGGATTAAAGGGAGAGAGAGAGAAAAGAAGGACGTAGAGAGATAAGACTTTGAGAAAGAGCTAGAGATATAAGGCCAGATAGAAAGAGCAGGAGGGAAATAAGAAGTGAAAGTGAGTTAGAGAGAGGATGACAAACTAAAAGAGATGTAAAGAGAGATGGTGAGGGAGTGAAGAGAATAGAGATCTAGAGAAGAGAGAAATTGAGAAAGAGAGGGAGGAGAGAGAGAGAAAGGGAGGGGAGAGAGTGTGTATGAGGGAGAGATAAAGAGATAGATGAGAGGAGAGTGTAGGAGAAAGAGAAGAGAGAGAGAAAAAGAGTTGGTTAAGAGAGAGTAAAATAGACTAAGCAAATGAGACGAGGCAGACAAAAAAATGAAGAGAGCGAGAAAGATAGAAAGGGAATGAGAGAGGGAGAGAGCAAGATAGAGCTTATGAGAAAGAGAGAGAATAAGAAAT
>NW_018228503.1:4735-6174 GCF_001263595.1 Phalaenopsis equestris
GAGGGAAAAGAGTGAGAGTGAGGGATGAAGGGTGGGAAGGAGGGAGAGAGAGACCATGAGGAAGATAGAGCAAGAGAGATAGAAGGGGGTGGTTATAGAGAGAGTAAGAGTGTCAGAGATAGATTGAGAGAGCGAGAGGAGGAGATGGAGAGAGTGGGAGTGAGAGATATAAAGAGAATATAAAGTGAGAAAGGAGAAATGTTACATAAAAGGAAGAGAGAGTGGGGAGAAAAGAGACATATGTAAGGAGAGAGGAAGGAAGCTAGAAAGATAGGGAGTGATGTGCAAGGAAGGATAGAGGATGGTGTGGGAGAGAGAATGAGAGAGATGGGAGAGAGTGGGAGTGTGGAAGAGAGGAAGATGAGAGGAGTGAGAATGTGGGAAGAGGAAAGGGAGGGAGAAATAGGGAGAAATAGGGTTAAAGAGAGTGTAGGAGGGGGAAGGGAGAGAATAGAGATTGATAGAGTTTCAGAGATATGGAGAGAAATAAGAGAGCAAGTAAAGGAGAGAGATAATAAGAGAGAGGGAGGGCGAGAGAGGCAGAAATAGAGGGAATCGTAGGGCATGAAGCTTGGAAGAGAGGATAATAGAGAGAAAGATATTCAAAGAGATAAGGAGGGAGAAGAAGAGAGCTAGAAAGAGAGGACAAGGGAGAGAGAGATAGAGAGAGCAACAGAGAGTGAGATAGGGAGAGCCTAACAATGGTTATGAAATAGATGATTGAGAGGGAGGAGAGAGTGGGTGAGAGCACACCCAAGAGAGAGGAAAAGTGGCAACATGTGAGAGAGTGTGTGGGTGAGAGCAAGTGGGGTAGAAAAGGGAGGGAGGAAAAGAGAGAATGAGAGAGAAAAAGATAGTGGAGGAGAGAGAAAAGATAGAGAGGTAATTAGGGAGGGATAAAGAAAAAAATAAGGATGATAAGAGAATGAAAGTAGATGAAAAATGAGAGAGGGAAAGAATAAAGATAGTGATAAAAGAGAGAGGAAGCTGGAGATTGAAAACTAGTTAGAGAGAAAGAACGAGGGTAAGATGGGGATAGAGACAGTGAAAGTGAGAAAGCATTAATGAGAGAGAGAGTGGGTGGGAGCATGAGAGAGAAGAGATTGAGAAAGAAGAGAGAATTGAGAGAGGGAGAGTAGAGGTAAATATATAAAGATAGGAGAGAGATAAGAGAGTAGGGAGGGAGCGAGTATAGAGAGTGAGAGAGAGGAAGAAAGAGAAGAGATTGAATAGAAAGAGAGGGATGAGAGGCAGAGCGAGAGAGGGGGAGAGTGAGCGAGTGATAGAGAATGGTGAAGAGATAAGGGGGAAGGAGAGGGCACAAGAGAGTGAGAGTGAGAGGTAGGGATTGAGAAAAGTGCACGACAGAGTGAGGGCAAGAAAAAGAGATAAAGAAAGACAGAGAGATAGAGATGGAGGGAGAGAGAGAAGGAGAGTGA
>NW_018228504.1:0-203 GCF_001263595.1 Phalaenopsis equestris
TCCTGTCCTGCTGATACACATTTTTTAAGATCAGTGCCCAAATTCTGATTTTCATACACAAAATATACTTTTAACCCACTCTCCAATCCTCAGCAAGAGTCCTCACTTTCTGATTTTGATCAGACATACCCATTTGCTAAAATTCCCCAGTGGAAACAAACAACAAACACAATAATCACTTTTCTTCTAAGTCTATTGATTTA
>NW_018228505.1:0-494 GCF_001263595.1 Phalaenopsis equestris
TTCAATGTATTCTCCAAAGGATGCCTCCTTTCACATATTTTAATCATATTTTCATTTATAGTTATCATAACTACCCTCTTTAGCCAATAGGTGCCTCAAATGTCCCTTCACAATTTAGTAAAAAGAAGTAAAAGTAAAATGAAGCAACCCGTCACATAATTGCTTCTGGCGCTTAAGCACAAGGCCTCTAGTGCTTTGGCGTGGCCTTCTCTGTTTCACCGGCGCTTAAGCGCCAGATGTGACACTTAGACGCCAAAACTCTTTAGCACTATTTTCACATTTTTGCTCTAAATTTGATTCTTTTTCACTCCTTTTGGAATTTTTCACCTTTTTAGTTGTACCTGAAAGAAAAACACACAAATACCTTCCATTAAAGCACAATATCTCAAAAATAGGTATAAAAATTTGTCCAAAAACACTACATATTTTAGGTGTATCAGTAATGTAGATAAATCTCCTAAAAAAACATATTTTAAATGAGAAGAGAGTACTTT
>NW_018228506.1:0-1552 GCF_001263595.1 Phalaenopsis equestris
GAACTTGAGATTGACTGCAAAGTAGGAAAATTGTACAAGGATGCCAAAGTCCATATATTAGCCCATTCATAATAATACCCATGGGACTAAAAATGATAAATCCTACATCAATGGGCTTTTTCATTTGAATGCAGTAGTTTAACATAACACTTTCTTTGGTGACTCTACTAATCTTCATGGTAGGGAGTAATTTTGCAAAAATGAAGAAAAGCCACTATTTCGATATTGGATTAAAGAATGAAGCAGAGAAACTAACATATCCTTCATCTCGCATTTCTCAAATATCACTTTCATCCATCAGAAAATTATAGACATCTTGCATCAAATCTCTCACTGGGATAAAATTTGTATGATGACAGATAGGAACATTTTCTATCATATACAACTCATTAATTCGCTCCGGAGTAAATGGTACAGCCTTACCTCATACGAAGACAACTCCTTGGGTAATTCCATGTAAGTTGGCATAAAATTCCTTCACCATTAGTATGACAACTGCACCGGTTGTGTAGCACAGAACTTTCCATCGTTTTTGTACAATGATTTTATCAATCGGAGAACTTGAATTAATCAATCCATGATTGATAAAGTCTCTTTCCTTGATAAGCCTCTTCTTCATAATGAATTTGTCGTATAATCTCTGTGCGTCAAAACTGATAAACTTTCTTCTTTTGAAAACTCCATACTTGGAAGTAATTTTGAAATTGGAAGCCATGAAATTCAAAAATAGGAAGTTTCTGGTCATCCAAGGCAGTTTTTAGGACTTTAAAAACCCCTCCCGACAGTTATTAAGGAGCAAAATCTAGCCAGTCAGCCAAAAACATCAAAACCGCATGAAATTGTTCGGGACGTTGTCGGCGCTCCCGATGGTGCTGTCGGAGCCATGGTCCGTCTAGCGGGCGCCGTCGGCGCCCATTCTAACACCGTCGGTTCTAGAGGCCAAAATCACATCTTTTCATTTTTCTGTTTCATTCAATTTAAAGTTTTCTCCAATACCAATATTTGTTTTAATTTATGATATAAAATTGTGTAGATTTATTATGTCCTAATATATAAAACACTTATCAAACAAAATAGTAATACATAGATATATATATTTATATATATGGGTTGCCTCCCACAAAGCGTTTGGTTTAACGTCGTTAGCCCGACACACCATTTGTTTAGTTGGGTTTACTTAACATTAAAACTTCTTTAAATTGTGATATGTGTCATTCATAATAATTTTTCAATTGTTGCCCATTAACTTTAAATATCTTGAGAGTGTTAGGATCTTTAATAACAACAGTTCCATAATGATAGACTTTAATCACTTTAAATGGTCCTAACCATCTGGATTTCAGCTTTCCTGGAAACAATCTCAATCTTGTATTATATAATAGAACTTCTTGTCCAAGTTTAAACTTCTTTTTAATAATCTTTTGATCATGCCATATTTTCATTTTCTCTTTATAGATTTTTGCATTATCATATGCTTCATTTATACTCAAGTACATTGAGCTGCAATAATCTTTTATCACCAGCATCCTTTAAATTAAAATTTAATTTTTTA
>NW_018228507.1:0-529 GCF_001263595.1 Phalaenopsis equestris
GACGCCAAAAACTTGATCTCAGAAAATATAGTTGTGTAAAATTTTGAAAGTTGACTCCACTTTACAACGGTGCAAAAAATTTGACGTAGTATTTTATGAATAATAGCGTTAAACACTTAATTTTTGGATTCTATGCAAATATACGCATTGTTATTAAGTAATATAAGACTTTCTATTTAAGTCTCAAATATGGATCCCACGAGGAAGGTTTAAATTTGAAATGATAAATTAACTAGAAAATTAACAGAAATAAAATAAAATTACTGTCACTAATTTTGAATGTTTGAGATACTATCAGAACTAAATTACTAACTACTAAAAAAATTTAAATGTAAAGTTTAAAATAGTAACTACTAAACTATGTTTATGTGATGAAGTTTTCAAATAGAAAAAAGCATCCTTCTCACTACAATGAGTTTTTGGCGAAATGAAATGAAATAAATGATTTAAATATGTATTGTAACAAATGGGAGCAATTTTAATTCTTTACTCTAATTCAGTGTTAGAGAAAATCATTGACTAATCTTAG
>NW_018228508.1:0-2411 GCF_001263595.1 Phalaenopsis equestris
TACAAGAGTATATATATATACAATAAGTAAAAAAACCTAAACTACCCTTCAGTAGGGTAAAATAATAGAAATACAAAACCATAACATCTAACATTAATGACCCCATAATTAGTTAATATTAGGCTCGTTAAATTTTGCTCGTCGAGACACCTGATTTAACTATTAAAAATACCAAATTTGAGGATCCTTTAATTTTTGAACTAATATCTCTAAACTATGGCTGTCAATTTGGCTCGTTGTTTGTGAACAGCTAATGTTCGGCTCGTTAAGCAGCTCGTGTTCGGCTCGTTCGTTAAGCTTAACGAGCAACACGAACAAATTTTTAAGCTCGAAATGTAAACGAGCCGAACACGAAGAATAGTTTGTTCGCTCATGTTCGGCTCGAAATGGCTCGAAAAATAATTTATATAACTTTTTATATAACAATATATTACATATATTATTTATATAATAATATATTATATATATTTATGTCTAATTTAAATCACAATGTGATTAGTGTCTTCTTTTGTATATATTTGATCCAGGTTCGAATCTCACACTTTACATCTATTTTTTTTAATTTTAGTTTAACGAGCCAATTTTGAGCTGAACACGAGCCGAACACGAACACAAATATTTAAATCAAGCCGAAGACGAAAACACTGTTCACGAGCCGATTTCTAACACGAGCCTATTTCGAACACGAGCTATTTCGAACGAGTCCAACACGAGCCAAGCCTAAACTCGCTCAAACTCGGCTCGTTTACAGCCCTACTCTAAACTTCTAATCATACTTCCAAGTGTTTCTTCGGAGCCCATCATCTCAAATGGATGAAAATCTCCTTAAGAAAATTGTCCGCCATGACATTTGTCTTTACACACTAAACCCTATAAATCAAAATTTTAACATGCAGATGCAATTACGGCTGCAGATATTTTGGTGGGGTTACGTGATTGTTAAGTATGAATATTAAACTCTGTATTAAAATAATTAACTTTTACAAGAAGTCAACAATTAATGGCCTTATCGTAATGGGGCAACCTCAGTTTCTTAAGATAATGACACCACTAATTATGATTAGAGTCCTCTGCCTGGATTAATTCATAAGTAAATCCCACTGCGCACAGCGACGTGGGACTGTCAGCTAATGAACAGCTCATGATTCCAATCAGATTAATGAGTGACGTGGAGGATTACCTATATAATTAAACCTTTTTAATTTAATTAATCGTGATTTAGAAGGTCAAACCTAGTGGTTAAGGTGGGAACAGTTCATTTTCTTCATTTGTTTAGTCAACGGCTTAAACAAATGGCTTAGTGCTCCTCAGCTTTTTTGGAGCCAATAATTGGCTAAAAATGAATTATATTTTTAATGTATGTACGGAGAATTTACATAACTACCACCAAACTCTTATGCATTTACATATCTACCACAAAAAAAATATTTCTTTTTTTTGCTTACATTTATACAAAATAAGTCTTTCGTATCACATCAAAAATATTATTATTTCAATTTTTAAATGTGAATTAAAGTTTTTAATTATTTTTGCTCTAGTAACTTTATAATTATTAAAAAATACGTCCCAAAAAAGTAAAATGTTAAAACAGCCCCTAAAACTTTTCATGAGAGCCGTTTAGTTTCCGACTTTATAGAAGTATCAAATTGATGCCCTGACTTTTTAAATTGAGGCTAAAATAGTCTCTACGGAGGACTATTAAAGCCCCAATATAACGAAACTGAAGATTAATTTGAAACTTCTACTAACTCGAGAATTAAAACGGTCTCATATAAATAATCAAGGACTATTTTTTGGCACTTTGCTCCGTCCCAGAATGGGCTAAATTAAAATGCTAAACACGCTGAAAAAGTGAACGGACAGCCACATAATATTGTGATGTATTTTTAACCGCCCATCACATTGATCAGTTTTTATAGAACAGAATGTTCACCAAATGAATATTGATGTTGAGCTTACTCCACCTTGGCTTTAAATTGATTTAAATTTATGCTAAATTCATTTTTAATTGAGCTAACTCAGATTTTATTTTTGGTCATTCTCAATTTAAAATTTTATCTTCATGTGATTCATTAATTTTTATTTGGGTTCATTTATATATAAATCAGCTTGCTGGATCTTAGCCAGATTTGATTTCACGAGCTCAATTTGAATCAGATTTAACTCTATAGTTTTCTCAATGACTTGTCTACGAGTCCGTCTGAGTAAAAAATAAATTTAATTTTTAACGCCACAGAGGTAAGTGTTGGGAGTTATATGAGTTGTGGACCATGTAGGTTGTAGTTGGTCATGCAGGCTGTAGTTGATTGCGTTGGTCGTAGTGATGAGCTATAGTAACGTTCATAAGCCACAAAGGTCGGAGTTGATAGTTGCATAAGTTGTGGACCATGTAGGTCGTAGTTGGTCACGTA
>NW_018228509.1:0-388 GCF_001263595.1 Phalaenopsis equestris
TTTGGAGCGAAAAGGACCAAAATGTGAAGAGTTAAACTAGGGCGCCGACGGTGAGCCGAACGGCGTCGGCAGCGAGATTTTCTCGAGACTCCAGAATTAATTCACTTAGAAGGCCCACCAACGGCACCCTCGAGGCCGCCGACGGTGAGATCGGCGGGGGGGGGGGGGGAGGGAGTGGTTATATTCAACCAGGCTTTGGAAGAGGTTGAATTTTGGAGGGGTGCTTAGGCAACTCTTAGGAAAGCTCATCCACAACTTTAAAAGAAGATTTTAGCCTAAAATTGAAGAGAGCCTGGAGGTCCTGGAGGTTAGAGAGGTCCTGAAGGTTGAGTGAAACTCAAAATGAAGTGTGAAAAAAGTGTAGAGAGTCTCAATTGTGAGGAATTCT
>NW_018228510.1:0-775 GCF_001263595.1 Phalaenopsis equestris
TTGAAAATCAAATAGGAGTATTAAATTGATTAATTTTTGACTGCAAAAGTCATACCCGTAAGTTCTAGGTTCATTTAATTTTAATAATCCTCCAAATTTTAATAATTTAGAAATTTATTAATTTATCCTTTTAATTAGGAAAGTGAGGTTGGTTTCTACCAATTAATCTCTTTTTAATTTTAGTCATCCAAACAAGCTGATTAAGATCAGTGGTTGTCCATTTCCCTTCTTAAATTAAGCCTAAATGTTAATTAAGGCCAAATTCCTAAAATTACTCTTTTGCCCCTAAGGCTAACACTTCATAATTTGTCAAATTCAAATTAAATGACTTTGAAATTTTTATCCTACCTCATTCATGGGTCAATTAAGGCATCAAAGGAGAAAATATAATTTTTTAAAATTTAATTTAATTTATGTATTTATTTTCATGCAAAAATGAGATTTTTCAAAGAAAAATTGCTAACTTGACCAAGGTGAACCTAATCACTTGAAATTTTTACTGGAGGTAGACCTAGACGAGAGGCACAACTAATTTGATTTTGGTGGAGTTTTAAGGGATGTCATGTTTCTGCCCTAGTTTTTGAGCTCAAAATTAGGGTTACACAGGAAGAATTAGGGCAATGGAGTGATTGGATTGCATTGTGGAGGTCTTAAGGAAGCTCGGGGTGTGATTTGGAGGTCTCTCTCTGAGAAAATTTTAGTACACCTCTCACGGCCATGGGGGGGAAGCTTTTATAAAAATGGCTGGGGGTGGCTGTCATGGCCAATTGTGGGG
>NW_018228511.1:0-4902 GCF_001263595.1 Phalaenopsis equestris
CTCTTCTTGAGCTTCCCCCATAATGATCTTACCTACCAAATATTAGAGGTTAGGACCAATATGTGGAATTTCAAGTTGAGTAAAGAGAAGAGTTTTGAGTTTTTAATGGTTAGGGTACCCTTTCTAGTTTTCTAAGACTAGTCTATAGGAAAACCTTGTGGCTAGACCTAGGCTACTAAAGAAATTTCTTGACCTCAACCAAAAGTGAGGTCAACAGGAGTGAGGTCAACAAACCTGTAGTCACATATGGAAGATCCAAACTAAATGTAAGACATTGTTAAAGGTGTGGCTCAGAGCTGGATTGTGTACTTCCCAATCTTGAGTAAGAGCTACCAAACTAATAATCTATGGAGGGCAGTCCTAAACTTGATCCAAGTGGTTAACCGTTGACCTATATAAATTTTCATTCTTAATTTAGATTTCATGCATGTAATGTTTAATTTAGCAAGAAAAATAAATTTTTGTAAATACTTTACAAAGTAGTGTAGTCCACAGGTTAATTACTTTGATTGAGCTAGGAATACAGGCAACCTAAGAGTATTAGAGGTAATAATCTCATCAAAAGTCATCAAATAGTACTATTGGTTCTTATCCTTTTCCCTTATTGAGGGTCCTTGAGGTAGGAGATAATATTTTAAATTCCACTTCATATCCCTCACTTAGCACACATAAGCATTCTCTAGCCACCTAGAACTCAGACTTACACAAGTCACATGATACATATGCGGCAAAAAAAAATATCACATGTTGCTCACAAGGATTTAAATACCTTAGAGAAGACTCGAAACCTTGAGCATTGAGTCCATTGATGTAGGATAAGTAGTGTAGGACATTTCTATTGATTTAGGTGAATTATCAAGTCCCAAAACATAACTTGGTGGGTCCCTAAAAGTTTTAATAGAAGAATTTCTTGAACAAAGAATAATAAGTTCAATTGTCCTTCAAAATATCCAAAAGATCATAAAAGTGTTTGGGGCATAACCTCAAACAACACATAATACTCTATGAAATGTTTTGAGTTCAGTTGAACTTATTATGTTGTTCAATTGATCATCTAAAGTTAAATTTCGATTCAATGGATTAATCTACCTTGTGCTCAATGAACCTAAATATTTTAATTATCCCATGAGTGGGGCACCTAGACATTCATTTGATGTTTTATTAAAGAGTTATGTAAGTGGGTGCCCTTAAGGGTAAACTTAAATCATTAAGGATCTTGGATTCACAATTAAATTTGGGCTTGTAGTGTTTTAAAAGTACTCATGGTTAATTAAGTTTCCTTTTCAAAGCCTCATTAGGCAAATTTAAGTTAAGCCTAGCTCACTACTAAGCCCTTACGTCAAGTTTTCACGATAAATTTGCATTAATCAAAATGTTGAATTAAAGGTACTTAATTATTATTAGAAAATCATGCTTATCATGTAATCACCAATAAAAAGGATTCAAATGTGTATGTTACTACCTTCCTAGCTCAAGCTCACTACCCTACGATCATCTAATTAGGTTAACTTCCAAGTCACAATAATTTAGAAAAATTACGATTTTACTCTTGTTATAGAAAAGATGTTAATTGGTTTCTACCTCATACCCTTCATATTTTAAAAATTTATATAAGTTTATTATGATCAATATTACCCATTTATTGTTTTACTTAACCAAAATTTTAATTAGGGCTTCAAAATCCATAATTACCATTTTGCCCTTAGGCTCTCCACCTCCTAATTCCTTAAATTTAACTCAAAACTTTCTTTGGTACCCCACTCATTGGTCAATTAAAATATCAGAAGTGAAATTCAAATTTAAAATTTAATTTAATGTAAATATTTACTTTAACTCGAAAAATAGGATTTCTCAAAAAAAATTCTTAACTTGACCAAGGTAAATTATAATCCCTTGAAATTTTTAATAGAGATATACCTAGACCAGAGAACCCTTTGGATAAAAGTTCATAATTTTATAAATTTTCTGTGATTTATTAAAATTATTTTAAATTCTGGGCTATTTAATAAAAATAAAATATTTCAAGTGGTGAAAATTAAGTTTTATATTTTTGAAAAATCTCCCTAAGGTCAGAGAACTGAGTTTTTTACTTTATATACAAAACTAAACCGAAACTGAAAAGCAACATAACACATTTTCAAAACTAAATCTACACTTTAGCAATAATGAAAGAACATAATACACTCCTTTTGGTTTTATGAGGATTTCTCGGATGAGGTAACCTACAGTTGCTAACAGGAGTTCTCAGGTTTAAATGACCTTAACAACTCATTAAGACTAGATAAATTCAAAAGAAAATAATGGTGATAGAATGAGGGAACTATAGAATCATAACCAGTGTCACTCTAATTAAATTAAAATTCCTCCCTAAAAAAATTTGAACCACAACAAAACATGTCACTTGAACTACAAAACTATAAGTTCTAACATAGAGTCATAATAGCACGGAGCTTGGAGCCAACTCTGTGGGCAGCATGACGAGAATGTACAGAAGAACAACTTTGAGAGAGCAAACAATCTACAACATCAAACCTTTCTTAGAATTAAACAATAAGTCATAGGACTTTGAGGTAGCTCTTCTAGTACAAAATAAATCTTCAACTTATCTTTAAGCCTTCGCACATCCATGTTGTGCAATATTAACCCTAACTCGCTTTAGGATCAAAGGTCCTTGCTCGTTACGATGCAAACCCTTCTATCTTCTAGGCTATTTGTACGACCGTGTCATGCACGTTTAAGCCTTAAATAATAAAATTGATAGATGTAACATATCATAATATTTCCTCAAAATTGAAGCCAAATTATAGGATAGCTTAGGAAGTCACGAAGGTTCCCCTCAGGATCTATGGCATCCCCTAGTTTTTCTTCCTTTGGATCCCAAAAATAATTTTTCTTATTTGATCTTTCCCACTTGATACTCCTTTGTTAAACCTTGCAAGCCCTAAACTTTGAATTTCTTGAAGACAATACCTTCTTATCTACATCTATAGTTTTCTTAGGCCATTTCAATTATGTAAGATGTAATTAACTATAAGGGTTTTCCCTTATAGGAAACTTTGGAACCCAACGTAATATAAACCCTATATAGTATTCTATATTAGATAGGAGAATTTGTCGGTCAACATAAAATGTTTCGTAGACTAAAAAGGAAGTCATAAATTCTTTAGTTTATTTAATCAAGACCCATTATCAAGTATTATGTCTATTCCTCAGGATAGATGCATGACTAGCAGTGTTATGCTCGTTTATTTAAACTATTAACTATATTAATTTTACTAAAATAATTTTTGAGACGGATTCTCAATCGCTTATGAATGAGTTCTACAATACCACTACATCTCGGTGGGATTTTCTTGCCAATATAATTAGACTTTGTGATTATATTAACAGATACAAATTAATTTTTTATTTGTCTTTCATTTACAGAGAAGGGAACTCCCCGGCTATTTGGTTAGCTTATTTGGCCATGAACTCTAGTAATATTTGCTGCGGCACTTACCCATGTCGCATCTTTGCACTCATTTGAATGGTGATTTGCTTGATTCTCTGTATTTTAGATGCTAACGCTTTGGTTTGCCATAGTTCTAAGAGGCATAGCTTGTACCTTATGGCTCCTCTTTTGTTTTCGGTTTGGCTAGGCATGTTAAGTTATGCTTTATATGTTTTACATTTATACCACCATCATTTATTTTGGCTATGGCTATTTTGCTGGAAGATGGTTTATTTTTTATTCTAGTATACGATCTCAAGATTTAACTTATTTGGCTCCCATGCATTTTGTTGGCTTACCATATCACTAATATTGCTGGAGACGATTTTTTTGGTCTTTTCTACAATGGATGTAGGAAGTACAAAGTATAAGCTAACTCTTCTTCCAGGATTAATTTTTTCTCGGTTTAGCCTGTTACTAATCTACGGATTTACTTTGTTGATGCCTTCTCGACACCGTATGAGGCTTTTTTGGCTACATGTGATCTTTTGTATGATTGCAACATCTTCCAAAATGTGTAATCTACTCTTCGGCGTGCGAAAGGATCTTTTGAGGTTGCTCGTAGCATATCTTTTTTGGGTTAACTATATTTTGGGTCTCATGTACCATTCTTTTTTTACTTATTTTTTGTGCCCCGTTGTACTGTGGATTTTGGACCCCTAGGTCTTAAAATGTATTTTTTCCTTTTAGTTGGGGATCCACTATCCCTCCCATATCTTGTAACCTTTTTTTAGTATTAACGGGTAAGGAGCCACGAGTAGCTCTTTTATTAAAAAATACATAAATATTAAATATCATCATCCTTCTCATGTTAATGACCGACACCCAAGAGCGCAGTGACATAGTGCAACTTGTGAGCATCAAAATGCTACTCTATCAATAATGCTTGATGTCAACATAATGCCATGAATTAACAAAGAAATTTTAGATTTTATATGTAGCAAGTTTGGGGGAGTTATGGAGTAATTTTTGCTCTATTGTAGAAGTATTTAGTGTTTGAGTTTATAGGGATAGAGGAATTAGGGTGTGATTTGTGAGTGAGTGGGGTGAATTAAAGTGACAGGGAGAGCACGTTAATTTGCAAGTAGATGAGATCAATAAAAAATCCAGTCTTCTAGGCTTAAATTGGGTGTTATTTCCTCTAATGTATCCATATTTTGTTCATTTTTTTTTCTTTTTTGTTGTTTATTATTAGTGAACATGTGTATAAACTAAATTTATTTACAATAAACAAGTATTTATCATAATGTTTATAATATTATACACATTGTTTGAAATAAATCTGTAATTTTATGGTGTTATATTAAACTACATTCAATTTAAATATGTTTTGGTCGAGAGTATTTTAAATTAACTATGATCTAGAACTTTTGATAGAAAACTAGTGGAACATAAGGGTTAACATCCATTTT
>NW_018228512.1:0-1474 GCF_001263595.1 Phalaenopsis equestris
CCGGTATCCTCCCAGCCTTACCGCAGATTCAGTAACCAAGCACAGGCTTAGTCAATGTTTTTTATGCCTGGTCCAAAGGGTAAAGAATAGGTATGCTCCTATTTGTCACAATACAATTTGAATCGATTCAATTTATCCATTCACTTAAATTTCTTGACAAGGAGAATGATGCTTTATTATATATTGAACTTTACATTAGAAACTTTATTTGTAGAATTAGTTGATTAAGAGTTTATTAAAATTACATTTTTATTTTAATTGCCTATTAATGACAAATATGCAATTTGAACTATGTTGTTGTGATTAAGTATTGATTTTCTAAATCTTAAGTTAGTAGCCTCTAATATTACTCCTTATGGGATCGATATCCAGGACGCCATTAAAGCCCAAGTATTACTTGAGCGATATGTATAATTGCATTGATAAGTGTGACTTTGCAATTATTGAATATTTTATATACATCTTTATCAAATCTATAACTGTTGTCAAGTTTTTAGCGCCGTTGCCAGGGATTTAAATCTTCTAGCAGCAGTTTCAAATTCTTGTATTTTTTAGCATATATAAAGTCACTGTCAAATACCCATAATAGATTTAAAAATGATAGATCCTATATTAATGGGTTTTTCCATTTGAATGCAATAATTTAAAATAGCACTTTCTTTGGTGACTCTACTAATTTTCATGATAGGGAGTAATTTTGCAGAAATGAAGAAATTCCACTAGTTAGGTATTGGATTAAGCAATGAAGCAGAGAAAGTAACATATCCTTCATCTCACTTTTCCCAAATATCACTTCATCTGTCATAAAATTATCGACATTTTGCATCAAATATCTTGTAGGGATGAAATTTGTATAATGACAGATTAGAAAATTTTCTATCATATACACTCATTGATTCGCGCAGGAGTAAATGGTACAGCCTTATCTGATATGAAGACAACTCCTTGAGTAATTCCATGTAAATTGGCATAGAATTCCTTTGCTACTAGTACAACAACTACAGCGATAATGTAGCATAGAATTTCCAATTGCCTTTGTACAATGATTTTATCAATCGGAGAACTTGGATTAATCAATCTGTGATTGATAAAGCCTCTCTTCTTGTTAAGCCTCTTCTTTGTAAAAACTTTGTCGTATAATCTTTGCGTGTGAAAACTAATAAACTTTCTTCTATTAAAAACCCTATACCTGGAAGTATTTTTGAAATTGGAGGCCATGGAATTCAAAAATAAGAAGTTTATGGTCGTCCAAGACAATTTTTAGGACTTTAAAAACTCCTCCCGATGGTTATTACGGAGCAAAAATCCTGCCAAAGTCTGCCAAAATCTACCAAAAATTATCAAACTGTGATTGGGGTCGTCGACGCTCCTGATGGCGCTGTCGGCGCTTTGGTCTGTTTGTGGGTACCATCAATGCCCATGTTGGCGTCGTCGACGGTAGAGGCCAAAATTGTTTCTTTTCATTTTTTCGATC
>NW_018228513.1:0-782 GCF_001263595.1 Phalaenopsis equestris
AAGCCGACAGATCGCATCGCGTCTTCCTCCTCACAGAAGCCGACATCTCGCGCTAGCGTCGTCGATTGCAGTGGAGAAATGACTGCAGGGAGTCTGTGTCAATCGACAACTTGCTGAAGAAATGACTGCAGGACGTTTCTACGCCGCCACCTTCGCCAGTGATAACCCCGTCTCCGCTCCTCTTTCGAATATGTTTCCGCAACGATATAATGACAATTTTGCTCTTGACATTGAAACCAGATTTCTCAAAAAAGCTTCCCGTAAAAACGGCAAACCCGCAATTTTTCTCACTGAGGCAGAGATCCTCACCCTCGCTGCGCCCTGCCGACTGTTCTTAGTAGGTAAGTTTCTTTATGGAAACCCTCAACTTGAGCTAATTCGAAAGGAATTTGAGCAAATGAAGCTGAAAGGGGGTTTGAAGATCGGTAAATTGGATGGTCGTCACGTTCTTTTTTAATTATCAAATGACGAAGACTACACCCATTTGTTTGCGAGAAGAGTTCTTCGAATAGAAAATCATGTGATGAAGGTTTTAAAATGGACGGTGGATTTTAACCCTCGTTCTGAACCACCTACCATTCTTGTTTGGCTGCACTTCCCAGGTTTGAAGATTCACCTTTCTGATCAAGAGTTTCTCTTCGCTTTAGTGATGATATACGGTAAACCCCTTAAAGCTGACACGCCTACAGTGAATCTGACTCGGCCTTCAGAAGCCAAAATTTTGATAAAATGAGATATTACTTTACCTTTTTCGGGAGAAATATGGATTGTCACACAACATC
>NW_018228514.1:0-979 GCF_001263595.1 Phalaenopsis equestris
TCTATATAATTTACCTATTTATTTATTTTTCTAATTCTCTTCTTTAAATCTCTCATCATTTTACCTCCCTTATGTTCTCTCTCACTCTTCATTATTCTCACTCTCTCTACTTCCTTATCTCTATCTCTCTTCATTTTAACCTTTATTTCTCCATCTATTTGTCTCTTTATCCCTCACTCTTTTCAAACTTTCCTTTCACTCTCTCACCTCCATCATCTTTATCTCTCTCTCACTTTCTCTCACACGCTCTTTTCCTCTCTCTCCCCCTCCCACTTTTCTGTTATTCCCTCACTCATTCTGCTCATCAATACCATAACCTCTCAAACTCTCTCTCTTTTGTCTCGTCCTCCATCTCTCCCTTAAAGAGCACAACTGAGAGAGAGAATTAGAGAGAAAGAATGGGCGATAGAGAGAAAAGAAAAGAGTAAGAGATGATGGGAGAGAACAAAGAGGAGGTTATATAAGAGAAAGTGAGAGCGAGAGAGTTATATCTCGTGTTTATCTTTTATTCTCTTCCTCCTTCACACCCCCTTCTCACCTCTCTCTTGCACTCTGCCTCAGTCTAATTCCTTCCCTTTCCATCTTTTCTCTTTCTCTTCTCCTCATTCTCTCTTTTTCTCTTCCACTCCCTCTCCGACCATCCCTCCTCTCTTTGACTTTCTCTCTCATCATCACTTCAATTTTCCTTTCCCTCTCTATCTCTTTTCTCTTAAATCCTCCTCTCTCACTCTTTCGTGATATGAGAGAGGGATAGAGAATAAGGGAGGGAGAGAGAGAGAGGAGAGAGAGAGGAAAAGATAGCATGTGAGTGATACTTCCTCTCTCTATCTCTCTCCCTCTCTCTCTCTTGTGCTATCAACATGTACTTTCTCTTTTTCACTCTTGCTCTCTCTTACCCCTCCCTCTTGTTCTCTCTCTCACCCCTCCCTCTTGTGCTCCCTCTTGCCTAAAAAGAGTAATAGATGGAGGAAGAGAAAAT
>NW_018228515.1:0-698 GCF_001263595.1 Phalaenopsis equestris
AGAGTGGGAGAGATGATAAGAGAGGGATAGAGAAACTGAGAAGTAAAAAGAGAGGGAGGAAGCTAGAGCAAGAAAAAAAGATAAAGGAAGTGAAGGAGGGAGGAAGAGTGAGATAGAGAGAGTGTGATTGTGGGAGGGAGGGAGAGAGAGTGAAGAATGTAAGACTGAGAGGGAGAAGATTAATACAGAGAGAAGAGAGAGTGCAAGAGAGTGAAGGAGGGAGAATGTGAGAGAGATAGAATAAACAAGCAAGTTAGAGAGACTGAGATAGGGAGGAGAGGTAATGAGTGGGGGAGAGATAGAGGGAGGGAAAAGAAGGTGAGAGATATGTGAAGAGGTAAGGCGGAGATGGGAAAAGACAAAGCAATAGAGAGAGTGTGGTAAGTGTTGAAAAAGAAAATAGAGGAAGGGTCAAACAGAATGAAAGAGAGTGAGGGAGAGAGAGAGTGAGTTGGGGAGGGAGGGAGAGAGTATAAGAGAGAGAGAGATACAGGGAGGGATGAACAGAGGTAGAGAGAGTGTGAGTGGGAGAGAGGGAAAGATTGAGGTAAGATGAAGAGAGAGAGTTGGAAAGGGAGAGAGATAGATAGAGATTGCTAGAGAGGGGTGTGGAAGAGATGAGAGAGAGCAAGAGCAACTGAGGGAGTGTAAGAGAGAGAGTGCAAGAAATGGAATTAGAGAAAGAGAGATATAGAGAC
>NW_018228515.1:725-1818 GCF_001263595.1 Phalaenopsis equestris
AAAGAAAAAGGAGAGAAAGAGAGTAAAAAAGGAGAAGAAAGATTGAAAGAGGTCGAGAGGGAATGAGTGAGAGAAACTGTATGAGAGATCATAGGGAGAGTAGAGATGGGAGGGAGAGGGAAATAGGGAGAGGAAAGGAGATAAAGAGGGGGAAAAAGGAAAATAGGGAAGGAGTGTTTGGCGGTTGGAATGAGGGAGAGATAGAGAAAGAGACTGAGATGGGGAGAGAGGGCTTAAAAAAGAGAGATATGGTGAGCGAGAGAGAAAAAGTGAGTGACAGACAGTGAGAGAGTCACAGAGAGCGAGAGAGAAGATAAGAGAGAGATAGAACAAGAGAGTGGTAAAAGAATAGAGAGGGAAGGAGAGTCGAAGGAGACTGAGATAACGAGATAAAGGATGTGAAAGATGGAGAGATCATAAGGAGAGTAGGGATGGGAGGGAGAGGGAAATAGAGAGAGGAAAGAAAGAGAGATGAAAGGAGATAAAGAGGGGGAAAATGGAAGTAGGGAATGAGTGTTTGGTGGTTGGAATGATGGAGAGATAGAGAAAGAGACAAAGAGTGGGAGAGAGGGCATAAAAGAGAGAGATATGGAGAGCAAGATAGAAAAAGTGAGTGACAGAGAGTGAGAGAGTCATAAAGAGTGAGAGAGAAGATAAGAGAGAGATAGAGCAAGAGAGGGGTAAAAAATAGAACAAGAGAGTGATAAAAGAAGAGGGAGGGAAGGAGAGTGAGATAACGAGATACAGGATGTGAAAGATGGAGAGATCATAGGGGGAGTAGAGATGGGAGGGAGAGGTAAATAGAGAGAGGAAAAGAGATGAAGAGGGGGGAAAAAAGGGAAGTAGGGAAGGAGTGTTTGGCGGTTAGAATGAGGAAGAGATAGAGAAAGAGACAGAGAGGGGGAGAGAGGGCATAAGGGAATAAAGGAGAGAGATATGTTGAACGAGAGAGAAAAAGCGAGTGATAGAGAGTGAGAGAGTCATAGAGGGTGAGAGAGGAGATAAATGAGAGATAGAGCAAGAGAGTGGTAAAAGAAGAGGGAGGGAAGGAGAGTGAGATAATGAGATAAAGGATGTAAAAGATGGAGGGAGA
>NW_018228515.1:3112-3847 GCF_001263595.1 Phalaenopsis equestris
AGAGAGAGAGTTAAAAAGAGAAGAAAGAAGGAAAGAGGTTGAGAGGAAAAGTGAGAGAAAATGTATGAGAGATCATAAGGAGAGTAAAGCAGGGAGGGAGAGAGAAAAAGAGAGAGAAAAGGAGATAGGGAGGGGGAGAAAAAGGGATGTAAGGAGGGAGCGTTTGAGGGTTGGAATGAGGGAGAGATAGAGAAAGAGATAGAGAGTGGGAGAGAATGCATGAAATTAAGAGAGAGTAAAAAGTGAGTGACAAAGAGTGTAAGAGTCATAGAGAGTGAGAAAAATGATAAGAGAGAGATGGAAGATGGATGGAGCAAGAGCGAGGTAAAAAGAGAGGGAGGGAGAGTGAGATAAAGAGATAAAAGATGTGAAGGAGGGCAATGTAAAGGAGGGAGGGAGAGTGAGACAGAGAGAGAGTAGGAGTGAGGGAGGGAGGGAGGGAAGGAGGTAGAGAAGACATATGAGAGAAAGGAGGGAAGGAGGAAGAGTAAGAGAGAGAGAGAGGGAGGGAAAGAGAGAGGTAAAGAGAACAAGAGGGTGAGAAGGAGAGAGAGTTAGAGAACGGAGAGATTGAGAGAGATTGAGAGAGAGAAAGAGAGATAAAGAGAGAGAGAAAATTGATAGAGAGAGGCTGAGCGAGAGATTGAGACAAAAAAAGATAAAGAGAGTAGGGGAAGGAGGGAGAGGGAATAAAAAGAGGAAAAAAGATAAGGAGAGGAGAAAGAGGGACGTAGG
>NW_018228515.1:8245-8658 GCF_001263595.1 Phalaenopsis equestris
TCTTTCCTACCTTATCCCTCCCTCTCTCTATCTTTTTTCATCATTTTTCTTTCTTTCTCTCTCCCCCTCTCTCTCATTCTCTTTCTAATGCTTTTCATTCTCTCACTTCCCTGTCTTACTCTCTCTTCCCTCTCTCTTACTCTTGTTTCCTCTCTCTCTCCCTTGCCCATCCTCCCTCTCTCTCCTTGTCTCTCTCCTACTCTCTTTTCTATCTATACCCATTCTTTCCCTCTGTTTCTTTTGCATATCTTCCCATATTTTGTTGCTTTGCTCCCTCACTCTCCCTCTATTTATCTTCCTCCCTCTCACGTACATGCTCTCTCTCTTCCTGCTTTTCCTAGGTCTCTGTCACTCTCCCTCCCCCTCTTTTTTGATCTATCCTCTCTCCCTCTTTTTCTCCCTCTCCGACCTTA
>NW_018228516.1:0-345 GCF_001263595.1 Phalaenopsis equestris
AGGCTTAGATTTAGTTTAGATTGATCATATGAAAGGTGAATCTGAGTTTAGATTTGAAATTGAGGGAAATTTGGATCAAATTGATGGACATTTGAGGTGAATTTGGGGAAATTGGACCTTTAAAAGCAATTTGGGGTTTTGGTCAACATGGTCAAATTGGTGAAGTTGCGTTCAATTGGAGGGTTCAAATTGGTTTTGAAGACATTTGAAGTGATTTTGGAGGTTTTGGGAAAGTTTGGGGCACCAAGGGTATTTTTGTAATTTTGGCAAATTTTTTGGGTATATTGGTAATTTTGGCAATTTTGAAGGGTTTTGGGTAATTTGGGTATTTTGATGTGGTTTGAA
>NW_018228517.1:0-2141 GCF_001263595.1 Phalaenopsis equestris
TTTCTTAGCCCTCTTCATTGACATCTATAGCATGAACCTAAGCATTTCTTTCTTAAAAATTATTTCTTTACCTGATTATAGATTGAAATGATGTGTACTCGAAAGAGCATGAAGGGGTATATCAAACAAGCATTTCATCTTGAAAAAAAGTTTATGAAATTACGGTACATGAACTTATATTCTGGAATGCTAATTTAAAAAGATTATGTCGATAAATCTCAAAAAAAATGGATGATCATGCAGAATTAGTGATGTAGTACTGAAGTTTATATTATTATTTGCCTGTAGAAAACACAATGTGAAGTAGTTGGGTTCTGTAGTTGGGTGTACACTGCAAATATAAGTAGTTAGTTCCTGAAATATGACGCCCTTGCAGAAATTTATTTGACTGCATCAAAATTTCTATTAAATTGGATTATTCGTGTCAGAGGTGCTCATATTGGGTGATTTGCAATTGTTTTCACAATGTATATAGCAAACTTTTTGAATTTAGATACAGTGGAACATGAAAAAATCATTATTTTGCATAACATAATTTAATTTGATGATTTTTGTTTGGGGTACAAAAGTATTCTTTGTATTTGAGTGGGGAATTGAATTTAGCTCCAAGTTTTTAGACAGCATATTTGAAAAGAAATATTATTTCTCTTAAGTTCATCTTTAAATTTTGTTATGGAAGTGTGATGGTTGGGTTTGCTGTTTGTTATGCAACATATCTGAATTTGTTATGCAGATATCCATGAAAATTTTGCTGAACATTCTAGACATGAAAATTTTGTTATGGAAGTATTTGAGTGGGGAATTGTGTTATGGAAGATTCTAGACATGATATTTGCCAATTTGTTATGCAGCATATCTGAATTTCATTCTATAGAACATATGGTGTCGTCTTTAAATTTTTGGAAGTTCATCTTGTGATTATTTGCTCTACATAACACAATTGAACTATGTGCAATTTTCTAGAATTTTTTTACTCCGTTTTTTTATTACTTCTCTTAAGTTACTTTCTCTTATTTGACTTAAGAGGTATAGGTTTCTATATTTCTTTTTTGAGCATAGGTGGTACTCGAGTTTTGGGAAAATCTAATAAGCATTCATGTATTTTACACCATGAATATGACTTTCTTGTTAATAGATCAAATCCCTTCTTTTCTTTTGTGGATGTAGTTTTACATTAGCTGAAACATATAAATTCAGGTATTCTCTTTTTGGGTTTGCTGAAGCTGAACCAACAGGAATCCATGTTGATGGTCAATTTGAACTTCATTTCCTTTTTTGCTTGATTTCCTGTTTTGCTTGGGTATGCACCTGCTGTTGGAGCTCTTCTCGTTTCGGATTTGAATATATTTGTTTGAACGCATTGATGTGGTTTGTCTTAAATGGATTTTCTGGATTTAGATTTTGTGTTTTGGTTTGCTGAAGTCGATCCATTGATGCTTTACGTGGTTTGGCTAAACGAACCATTGAGATACATTAGCTGAAGCATTGACGTGGTTTGGCTAGTTTCTTGAACACATCAACGTGATTTGGCTTAAATGGATTTTGTCCATCAACGTGTATGCACCACATTGTTGCAGTCGTTACTTATACCAAAACTATCATAGCTGAACCATTAGTTTGCTGCAGTCGTTACTTTAGTTTAGTTACTTTAGTTTGCTGAAGTCGTTACTTAAAGCTGAACCTTCAAAATGAGGGTATAATGGAGCCGGGTTTTTTGCAACTATGATAGTTATTATGATTTGGTTTGCTGAAGTCGAACCTTCACATGTTCAGCAGCCTTCCTGTGCTGTGTATGGATAATATTTATTAGGATTTAAACATTTTGGTATCCTTTTGGTTTGGTTTGTTGAAGCAGAACTTTCAAATTGATCGATTGGATATTTTTATAATTTGCTTTCATGGATACTGGTTTTTGGAAGTGTGATGGTTGCTTTGCTTGGCTTTACGGAAGCCGAAACTTCAGAGATTCAGCAGCTGCCCTTTACCTGAAGTACTTGCTGAAGTACGAATCCGAGGGGCGTGTTGGCAACTGCTACTACTGCATTTCTATGTATGAATGAAGGGGAAGGGAGAAATTTGCAAGTCATTATGTTTTTTTGATGCTTTTGGGAGGGTGTATTGTATGAATGAAAGCTTTGTAT
>NW_018228518.1:0-332 GCF_001263595.1 Phalaenopsis equestris
TCAAGACAAACAATTTAAAAAAAATCATTAAAATCTATTAAGAAAAGAGATAGATATTAAGGTTTTAAGTTAGACGGCTCTCGATTAAGGCCATCGGGGACGATGAACGGATGCCGTCCATTCTCGCGTGTATTGAACGGATGGCAAATAAATTTCAGAAAATAGCCCCTAAATTTCAAAAGTCCATATCTTTGCATAGAAAATTCATAAAAATAAAATAAAAATACCCTCTTGCTCAACGAACAGAGAAGAATCATATGAAATTATTTTCACATTAATTTGATGCATAAATTTGACACCCAATTCTATGTGGAATGCTTAACTTGGTCTTT
>NW_018228519.1:0-244 GCF_001263595.1 Phalaenopsis equestris
CTCGGCTCTGCTCAAACACCGTAGTCACATTTGGTTAAACGATCTTCTATATAGAGAATTTTCCACCAGGGTGTAAGATATGGCCCTTCTTGTGATGTGGTGTGCCTCAGACTTGTCCTTTGACAGCTTTCCAGTATGCAAATATTCTATTAATAGCTTACGCCAATCTTTATTGATGTTCGCGACTGTATTTATTGTTTCTTTTTTTCCAAGTTTGTGTAGAGTTTCAAAGTCGCTTTGAGAC
>NW_018228520.1:0-285 GCF_001263595.1 Phalaenopsis equestris
GACAACCTCGGAATCCTAAGGCGAGTTAGGGGTTATATTATATAGCAGAACCATATAAAGGCCTAAAGATAGTCGAGGATTTATGTTGCATAAGCAAACCACTTCAAGGTTTTACGGCTTGTTTTTTAATTCTAAGGAAAGATATGTTGTTGTAGATCCTCTTGCTGATGAAGATGGCCGTGATGCCCACAATGCTAGCTCAAAGCTCCTCTCCATGAAGAGTTTAATTTTTCTAATGTGCAAGTTATGATGTCAAATCAAATGTTCCTATGGCTGTAGTTCTTT
>NW_018228520.1:1064-5309 GCF_001263595.1 Phalaenopsis equestris
GTCTAGGTTATTTAAGATTGTGGTGCCCGCAATTAAGGTCAGGCTTGTAGTGTTTAAAGAGGTTAATCACCAATCATTTTATCTTTTAAATCCGATCAATTGAATTTAGACATCGAGCCTAGGTCACTACTAAGCCTTTAACAATCATGATAGGTGAAATGGTGAGCATCAAAATTTTAATTTAAGTGATATACATTCTTATCAAATAGTCAAATTATCCTCAACTTTGGTCTTAAGAAAAGTAAACTATCATCTTTTCTATCTTAAGCCCATCACTTAAGGATCATTTGATCTTAATTGACTTTAAAGTAATGAAGATTAGGAGAAGTATGATCTTGTTGATGTTGTGCAAAGGTGGTGAGTGAGTTTCTACCTTTTAATCTCATTGTATTTCAATCATCCAAGCATATTTATTAAGATCAAAATTACCCATTTTTCCTTGGTTAATCCTAAATTTTGATTAAGGCACCAAAGTCTAAAATCACCACTTTGCCCTTGAGGCACTTCACCTCATAACTCATTAAAAATAACTCAAATGACTTTGAGGGTATAGAGTGTCATATCCATGAGGTAAGTACAATATTATAGGAGAATATGTGGACTTCTAAAAAATTTAATTTAATTTAAATATTTATTTAAACTCAGAAAATAGGATTCTTTAGAAATTGACTTATTTGAATTTCTAAAATAATTTTTTTTATTTATGAGAAAATTATTAGAGGATTTCCTAGGTCAGAGAAACACTTAGACAAAATTTTTTATGATTTTTTTTGAATTAAATTATTATTATTATTATTAATTATTAACAAGTTTCAATGATTTTATTAAATAAAAAATAATGTCTTAATTTCAAAAACCATTTTTATATTTTATTAGACCTCTCCGAGTTCAACAAACTTAGAGAATCAAATTTTGTATTTTTATGATTTTTAATTTGTTCATTATAATTATTTTAATGGGAAAATAAGGAAAATCCACTTTTAAGCTTTTAAGATTTATTCTTAACTTAGAAAAATTAGGAAAATTATTTTATTTCTATGAGTCCCAAGTAATCAGAAAATCATTAGAAACATTTTAAAGTATTTATTGTATTTTTGGAATTTTTAAATATATTTATGTATTTTAATGATTTTAAATTCAAAATAAAGCTAAAAAATTAAGTATTTTCTCAAAAGTAGCCTTTGTTTTTTCCAAGTGCCTCTATTCACAAGGAACTCAGAAAACCACTTTTCATAATTTTCCTAAGTGTATTTAATTTTTAATATAATTATTTTTGTAAAAAACTACAAGGTTCCTTAGAAAATCAACTTTAATACTTGAACTTAATCAAATAGTTTTCAAATATTTACAGTGGATAAACATGATTTTTTTGAACAATGTGGGATTGATTTTGTAAATTTTTTATAAGTATATAATTTATTAAAATTAATACAAGATATTTAAATTTAATTAAATATATAAATTTACAAGATAATTCAAGATATCGTAATATTTTTCCTAGACTTCTCTAACCACATGAAATCTATTAAAATTATTCACATAATTTCTCAAATGATATTTTAATTTATAAAGTTAAAATAAGCCAAAATATCCACTCTAGCTTGAAAATTAGGGCTAGAAGCATAGAGATGTCTTCTGCCCTTGGAAAAATCAGAGGACATAGTATTTGTCATGTGGAACAAACTCTCAAAATATCAAGCCATGGTGAGCAATGTTTGATCATAATGAGTTAAAATACTCTAGAGGGTATTTAATTTATTAAAAATCAGGGAATAAGAAAGTAATTTTTATTTTTAGTCCACATTATTCTCCTTTGTTCATTGAGCAAGTGGGTATTTTTATTTTATTTTTATGATTTTTTTAGAGAAAGATATGGATTTTTGAAGTTCAGGTATTAAAATCAATTCAGAAAATCCATATTTTTCTACTTATCCTATGCGACGCCAACTCAACCTACGGTTAATCAAGTATGAAATCAGGTCATTACATATGTAGAGTTAAAATAAGCTTGAGTTAGGGTTAGAGTTCAATGCCTTTAATGGTTGTGGTAGCTTTGATTGGATCCAAAAAAACTCAGGATGAAGTCCCAAGCCTTGGTGAATTGTCTAGATATGATTTTAATCAAGGTGGATTTTAGGTGTTGGTATTGAGCTATGCTAGAGGCTGTTTCAAAGGGGGCATTGATGGGAAATCAACTCCTCTTGCTTTAGGGATGGTGTGTGCCCATATAATTTGAGTTTGGTGGACTATGGAGAGATTTCCTGATCTGAGCTAAAAGTTTGAGTTTAAAATTGGGCTCTCACAGTGGGAATCAGATGGGGAAGATGGTTGGATTAAGCTTAAGGATGCTTGGAGAGTCTCTAGTGAGATTTTGGCAAAGTTTCCCCCAAGGACTTTGAACTCTCTTCTCTTTGGCCATAGAGGGGCTGATTAAATAGAAGAGCTTGGGCTGGCCACTAGAGCCAATTGATGTGTGCAAAGAGCTTCTTAGGTGGAGGGCTGAAGAGCTCTAAAGAGCCATTAGGATGAGTTGGCCTCTAGGGTTGCAATTGGGTTTGATTTAGGGGTGGTGGCTCTCAGTTTTAGGCTTTTCCAACCATTAAGCCAGTTGGCAGGGCCAGAGGTGGTAGCCAGGTGGTCAGGTGAGCCAGGGAGTGGGTTAATTATGGTTAACCCTCATTGGCAAGTGATGATGGAGGGGATATTTTGGTTAAGGCCCATAAATGGGATAAGATCCCTTAAATTAGGGGGACCTTAGTCCATAGCTCACTTGTGTGTTTTAAAGAGGTTTATCCTGGTCAATAAGGTGTGCTTAGTGGCTGTGGAGACCTTAATTTGGTGACTTTAGCATGACTAAGTCAATTTTGGTGAAGGGGTTGAATTTGGGTCAAAAAGACTAGAAGTTGGGTTTCGGTTAGGCTAGCCATGACATTGATTACAATTAATTGATCAATAATGTGTAGATGATGTCACAAGAGGTTTAGGAAAGGCTTGGAGTAATTTTGAATTGGTTTAGAGGTTTAATTTGGAGGATTTTGGGCATTTGGTCAATTTGGGGGTGTTGTGTTAGACTTGGGTTTAGGTTGGGCTAAGGTTGAGCTAAGCCTAAATTTATGGTTGAAAATGGTCTATAGGAATATCATGGAGAGTTCTAAACTTCAATTGGGAGTCAATTTTGGGCTTTGGGTATTCAATTTGGTGACATTTAGAGACATAGCCAATTTGGGGCAAATTTGGGTATTTTGGACTTGGGTTAAAATTGAGTAAAATTTAAGCTTGTCGAAGGCCAATTAAAGGTCTAATTTGATGTGTAGGATTGTTATGAAGAGTTTAGGATTTAAATTAGGGCAATTGAGTGGATCATATGGTTCAATTAGGTCAGATTAAGTCATAGGGTCAAAATTGGGGGTTTAATTTAGATCAAAATTGAGCTCAAAGCATGGGTCAATTAGGCTTGAATTTGGTTTGGATTGATCATATGAAAGATGAATTTGAGTTTAGAATTGAAATTTGGAAGGATTGGGGTTAAATTGATGGACATTTGAGGTGAATTTGGGGAAATTGGGCCTTTAGAGGAAATTTGGTGATTTTGGTCAAAACGGTCAAATTAAGTTCAATTGAAGGGTCCAAATTGGTTTTGGAGACATTTTATGTGATTTTGGATGTTTTGGGAAAGTTTGGGCCACCAAGGGTATTTTTGTAATTTTGGAAAATTTGAGGGTATTTTGCTAATTTTAGAATTTTTGGGATGTGTTGGGAAAATTGGGTAGTTTCAAATGGTTTGAAATGATTTTGAACAAA
This sequence comes from Phalaenopsis equestris, assembly GCF_001263595.1. Lineage (NCBI taxonomy): Eukaryota > Viridiplantae > Streptophyta > Magnoliopsida > Asparagales > Orchidaceae > Phalaenopsis > Phalaenopsis equestris. The sequence continues at coordinate 4,866 of NW_018228520.1, forward strand.
TTTGAGTATGTTGGGTGAAATTGGGAAATTTTTTTCAAATTTAGGGTTTCAAGGGTATTTATGTAATTTGGGGGCAAAAGGGCAAGTTGGATATTTTGGTAGAATTGGGGTGCCAACCACCTTATATGAGCTATGAACCAATGAAATGCTCATTTGGGTCCTCTATGTACTGATCTTAGCTAAACCCTAGCCTAGGGCTAGTGGGTCTAGGGGACCATCTACATGAGTCTCCCAAAAGATCCCAATAATTTTGAGTTTAGGGTTGCAAGTGGATATAGGTGATAGTGAGTGCAAGTGAGTGAACTAGCTCCAGATCAACACCCAGGGTTAGTTCTAAGGTCAAACAGTCCTATGGGAACTCTTCTTCAGATCCTCCCTACTGACCCCGCCTACTAAGTGTTAGAGGTTTTGACCAATATGTGGAGCTTCAAGTTGAGCAAAGAG
>NW_018228521.1:0-369 GCF_001263595.1 Phalaenopsis equestris
TATGGCATTTAAAGTTTCTAATGATGCCTGAGAATATACCATTTGTCCTAATTATTTCTCTTCAATCATAGGAGTTGGTTGAGAAAAAATCATTCCAAATTGGTCTAACTTCCTTGAAATTACAATAACTTGATTTGCTAAGATACTAAATGCATTAGATTCATGAATAATGCCTACTTTCTTTAGATTCACCCTCTCAGAAGGCCAGAAAATTATTTGTAGCTATCTCTTCAACTAAAGCATAATCGTCATGAAATAGTTTTGACATCAATGAATCACCAGCAGTGACATCGACCAGTGACATCGATAATAGATCAAGGAGATCCAGCTAATTCATTATAAAAAAGTTTGAATTATTAACCAATCTGG
>NW_018228522.1:0-382 GCF_001263595.1 Phalaenopsis equestris
ATCCATATTTATATTCCTAGCTGCTTTTACCTGATTTTAACCACTTAGACACACTACTGCGATGTACGTTTAAATACTCTGAAATTTCTTTGATGCTCTTACCCATGATATGCAGTTTTAAGGCTTCCTGACGCATATCGCTGTACTGTGCTGACCTAGCTTTACCACCTTTTGACACATTACCCTTGCTGACACCTATCTTCGCCCTGTTGGATTGTTTCGTACCAAACCACGCCTGAAACTCTGCACTGGTATGATTACGCCACACCCATTTTGCAATAGATTTTGCAGTCGCTTTGACTTCCGAATATGGCAATGGGTCTAAAAACGCACCATTTGCATTTATAGACATGTTTAATACTTTTTGATACCAACTATCATA
>NW_018228523.1:0-2643 GCF_001263595.1 Phalaenopsis equestris
TTTAACATTTCAATTGATCAGATCGAAAAGTAAATAAAGATCGGAGTTTGAATCATCACAAATAATTGACATTTAAAATTGTATAAAGCAAAATCAATTCTTCACAAAACTATATCTCAAAGTAGGGAGAAGGATAAAGAAGACTACTCAGAATTCATGAGAAGGATACGACAAAACACAGATTTCATCAAGTTTACAAAATAAGGAAAGAAAAGAACACAACTTACCTCACAATCCTTCCCAAGCAAATCCCTAGAAGTTCTCTTCAAGCACTTTCCCTCTTTACAAGTACTCTCAATTCTCTCCTAGAAATGTAATGAAGAAGAAATATGTCACCTTCCCTCTTCTCTTACAATCCTTGAAGAAAATCTTTGAGCCCTTCCTCTCAATCTCACGCCACACACACACACACTCACGCGCAAAACTCACACCCACACAACTCCTCTTCAAGCTCTAGACTTCCCTCTTTTTTATAAAAGGTTGGCTCTCTCCCAATTGTCTCTCTCCAAAAAGAATTCAAAATTCCCTCTAAATTCTTTTCAAAAGTCAACTTTTTGAATTCAAAAGACATGTCCATTCATCCAATAGACATATCCCTTCATAAAAAAACCTTCCAAAGTGTCTAGATGTATTGAATCACTCCAATGGGTGTTTAGAACAAGTGTCCCTTTGAAAATTTGCCAAAACTTCGTCTTGAACCGCCAAAAAGTCCTCTGGCGCATCTTGCGCCAAATCTGGCGCATCATGTGCCCGTTCTCTAGATTTTGGCACATCATGCACCAATTTGGCGCATCATGTGCCACCCTACATCAGCTCCACTATTTTGCTCCGTTTGGCTCCATTTCAGCTTCGTTTTGCCCAGTTTCAGTTGTGTTCCGCTCCTAACAGATGTACCTACAAAATCAGCATGAAAACAAACTTTCTTTAAAGTGTAATTTCATTCAAAAACATGTGAGAAATGTAAATTGGATTAAGCATAGAAAGACATATCAAAATGTGTCAAGTCAGAATTTTCTTTCTTGCTCGTTTTTACTTCAAATTACACCATTTTTGCTTCATTTTCTACCAAATTCCATTTCTTGTACCTGAAACCAAATATATGCAAAATACCTTCCTTTAAAGTGTGACATCATTAAAAATCATTAAAATTGAGCATAAAATATATATATGAAAAAGTAGGTAATTTTTAGGCATGTCAACTCCCCCAAACTTAAACGTTACTTATCCTCAAGTGATGCTTTTACTACATCAAAATATGACTTAGAATAAAGATTAACTTATAAACTTCTATACGTTAGTTTCATAAATAAAATAATAATATTTAAGAAAAACCTTTAATAACTTTGATTCAAACTCTAAGTCCAAGAGTACTTAGTAATCAAATTTAAGATTTCTAAATCTCTATTCATTTCAAGAAGAATTGCAATTTGTCATATCAATTATACTTAGAACATTCATATGAAAAAGAACTACATGAAAACTTTACTAGTAATGCTACTAATACTCCAATACAAGTTTAGAAAATTTAATATTTTTTTTTCCTTAAGTTGATTCAAGTGAAGCTTTTATTAGGCATCTCCTCAAGCTTCTCCTCACTCCTTTTTCTTTTCTTTTCTTTTCTTTTCTTTTTCTCTTTTTTCTTTTCTTTTACATATTTTTTTTCTTTTAGGATCTTTTCAATCCTTTCTTTTCTTCTTTTTTTTATCTTTTTCAAGAGAGGATTACTATATCTGGATAACCTTTAATAAATTTGAATTTCACTATCCTATTCTTAAAGTCAAAACTCCTTACCTTTATTCACTTTATAAATTCATATTAGTTTATGATTTTTCATAAAGTCACATTCTTTTCTTCTTACATGAAACTCTAAAATTCTTAACACTTCGAAAATACAATTTCCTTTACTTTAAAAGGAAGAACATAGTATTATCCTTTCGTACCAAATATCTTTAACTTTGGAATTGACCTTTATTATTAAAAACTTTTACCTAAATTTACCATAATATTTACAAACATAAATATAGTCATTTAAAGTTAAACTCTAATATTCAAGGTCATCTTAAATTAATTTAAAAAAATATAGTTAATTAAGGTTAAATAAAATTTAGTTTACTTCTTTTTTAAGGAAATTTTTCTTCCCCCTAAACTTGAATTTTTAAATATTTTACACTTAATTCCATAAAATGTAGCAGGAAGGAAAAGTAAAATTTGAATCTACCAACTACTACAACATCCTATCAAATCCATATACATATAAAATCAGGATAGAATGACTGCAGGAGAAAGTAAATCTAGCCTAAAACATACTTGTAATAATATTAAACTAAAAGGAAGTATACTAACCTTAAAATTTATTTTTTTTCCAATTTATTTTTTAAAATTTATTTTTTTTCCAACCCCCAAACTTGATTTTTAACATGTATAGCATTCAATACAAAAAATATAAGAAGGAAGAAAAACAGTTTAGATATTCAATCTATCATAAACATTTATAAGTATTCATCATGACACAACAATGTGCAGTAGAAAGTAAGTCTAAACGAAAGCATGCTCAATAAAATGGAAAGAAATGTCTAACACGCAGAACATGTATTATATATATATATATATCTGTGTGTGTGTGTGTGTGTGTGTGTTCTCCAC
>NW_018228523.1:2706-5348 GCF_001263595.1 Phalaenopsis equestris
TTTAACTCATTGCATCTCACTACATCTCACTAACTTACTTCCATTTTCTAATGGAATCACTACACAGACATATCAGGTACTTATAAATGATTTTATAGATTCTAATCCCAAAGTTAAGATTATCCTTGATATATTAGGTCGCGAACACCAATCCTCAGGTACCAGCATATCCTTTTAATTAAGCACCTCTAACAGTTATAGGGATAGTGTAAAATCATACACATGTTACTCATCAAATAGGTTTTCTACTCCTATCAAATGAAAAAAAAAGTCAAAGAAAAGATGTAACAAAATTGAGATGGAACTGCCACTGTTAAAGTTCATGATGTCTCTTGTAAAACTCAAGTCATTATGAGACCCGAGTCATAGTGGACTCATCAATCCAACTACTATAAGAGAGTCAAGAACATATAAGTCTAACCATAATAAGAAGTTAAGAAATCACCTACTTCATAACACACAAAAATCAAATCAAACCACTAACAATCCAAACATCTACCAATCATCAATCAAATTGATCAATCCACACAAAAGCAAGCACAATACAATACTAACAATTATTAATCTCATACACACTAAATCAAACCACACTGATAACTATGGGTTGCATCCCATAAAGTGCTTTTTTTAACGTCATTAGCCCGACAAATGAATCCGCCTGGATCAAAATTCCATTTAAGTAATCCTTGATCAATCACCCAATCTTTTCCAGATACATGGATTCCTTCAAAGTCCTCAAATTTAAATTTTCCTTTCAGCTCTTCCTTTTCAGATTAATTCATATCCTTGTTCCTCATATTTCTTTCTAGATCCAATATTCTTCTAGTTATTTTCTCAATTTTCATGTTAATATCATCCTTAAATTTTATAAGAAAGAGATCTTTATAAGACACTTCATTTTCTCCCAAATTTTGGATTAGATTCTCTCTATATAATTCAAATTCTGGATCAAATTCTTCTAGATTACTCTTTTGTTCATGGTTGTCTTTTAATTCTTCCCCTTGGTACTGAGTAAATGGTAGAGGTGGTCTTTCTATATTTATCTTAGTTGAGTAAATAAGTTTTTCTAATTCTATAGGAATTTTTTCTATTTGTGTTTCAATCTCCTTATCCTCATTTCTCAACTCAAAGTTCTTTTGAAACATATCCTCAAATTCACTTCTAAATATCAGTTTGATAACTTTATATTGCTCATCATTCATCTTTTTAGGTTTTATCTCAGGGTCACTAATAAAATCTCGGGGGGGGGGGGGGGCGCGCTCTTTATGCCTTATTAAATTGCCCTATTCCTTATTGCGACCTCTTGATTTTCCAACTGCCTCAACATTTGAATCACAACCTCTTCTAACATCTTCTCATCATCCTGTGGGTTGCAGTTAAATTGAGGATGATTATTAATTGAGTTAATATTCTGCCTCAGTTGGTTTTCCATATTCTTTATTGCGGTCCCTTGACACTCCAACTCACACCCCATTTGAATAACAACCTCTTCGAATAAATCCTTCTCATCATTTTGGGGGTTGAAGTTAAAATTACGAGGAAAAGAAAGTTCATTATTATAATAGCCATGATTATTCCAACTACATGTCTAATTAAATTGATTATCTTCCCAAAATTGGTATTCTCCTCCAAAATTATAATTCTTGTTAAAACTCAAATGATTTTCCCAACCTGGATTGCAATAATCGGAATAAGAATTATGTATCTCATGGTCAGTTTCAATCTATTGTCCAAATGAATTTTTCTCAACAATTGGGGTTCTTTGAGGATATCATTCTATGTATTGATTCACATTCCTCTCAATATATGTAACCTGAGAAATTAAAATTGTAAGAATATCTTCTTGAAAATTTGCCACTCTCTTGGGGTTTACTCTTTCACACTTACAAGTATTATAATCCAAATCTGACTATTCACTATATCATTGGTCAGCCATTTTTACATTAAATTCATGGAATCCTTTCAAATCTCTCCCAAAAGTTCTCTCTAAATCTGACTTGCAAAATTCAAGGTCTGCAGCTCTTGAACTATACATACAAATCTAATGATTTAACTAATATGACATATATCAAAAATATTTTTGGTATTTTGGTTTTTCTTTAAAATAAACACACAATAACTAGAGACACTATATAACAATATTATAAATTCCAAATCCAAGTCTTACATGTTTAACTAAAATTCTCCTAAAGTTCTTACCAAAGCTTTCCCGGCAACAGCGCCAAAAACTTGATGCACCCCTAGTGTGTGATGGTTTTCTGCGTGTTTTATGTCAATTTAAATCCCCGGCACATTGCCAAAAACTTGACCCGTGATACACCTAAAATATATAGTGTTTTTAGATGCATTTTTATGTCTATTTTTTAGATATTGCGCTTTAATGGAAAGTATTTGTGTGTTTTTCTTTCAGGTACAGGTAAAAAGGTGAAAAATGCTTAAAGGAGTGAAAAAGAATCAAATTTGAAGCAAATAAGAGAAAATTGGGCAAGAGAGTTTTGGCACCTAAGTGCCATATTCGGCACTTAAGTACCGGTTAAATATCAGAGGCCCCGCGCTCAAGTGTCAGTGGCAGTTATTGGATGATTAAATTCAATTTTTATGAATTTTGAAGAGGGTTTTAAGGGACCTATTGGCTCAAAAAG
>NW_018228523.1:5600-9834 GCF_001263595.1 Phalaenopsis equestris
TCTTTCTTGTTCAATGATACGTACTTACGTTTTAGATGGACGTTGTGGAGAGTATTGATCTTTAATGTTGGAAGAAGTTCTAATGATTTAAATCCATGCACTTCATTTACTTCTTGATTTGGCCAATCCAGATGTTAAAATTTTTTGTGATAACATGTAAGAACCGGGCTGGTATTGTCTCAGTCAAAAATTGGAAAGAATCACACGAGGTTTTATGAATGAAAATGTAGTTCATATCAATAAGTGCAAATAAATAGAGAAATATTCATTGATGGGTGTAGAGTTAGAGGACTTTAAAGTGCCAGGTTAAAGCCCCCAACTTGGTTTATTGTTTTAGGTTTTGATACAAGAATGTTAGCCCCCAGGTGGAGGGAATCGAGGGAACTCTAGAGTGAGAGCTAGTATCTTCTCTACCTAGCTGGTCTTTAGAACTATTCAAACTTTAAATTAGTCAATGTTCTTTATAGCATCTCTAGTAAGGGTAAAGAATATTATTGCTCATATTTGGCACAACATAATTTTCATACTTCCAACAACAGAATTCCTATTACTTATTACTAATTCATGATAAGAAGAAAAATATTTTTCATTTCTAGTGTTTTTATTCTGCAAATACTCTAGTTATCTTTTTAAATTGTTATTTTTCTATCAAAAAATTGAAAATACAAAAAATATTTAAATTTTCATACCTGCAAGAATCATCTTTAGTTTAAATAATTATCTTTTTAAAAATAGAAAGTTTCAAAAAGTGCATATTGCATAATCTCTCTGTGGGTTCGATATTTAGGTCTTAATCAAAAAATCCTATATTACTTGATAATGATATGTATACTTGCGTAGTATCCCAATATATATAGTTCAAACATTTAAATCTATTGACTTTCCTTTGTGTTTGATGCGCCCTTAGCGTGTGCTGTTTTTTTGCGTGTTTTATGTCAGTTTAAATCCCCAGTACAGTAAGTCGAAATCAACCCGTCCTGAAATTACGCAGTAATTTAGTTTTAAAAAATACGGCAAAAAACCTGACCCAATTTATATTAAGTAGTTAATGTGCAAAATGAAAATGTTATATAAAATATATAAAATAGTTCACACACTAGTGGTTCTACGCAAGTGCATGTATCACTTCAAGTAATATAGGGCTTTCTTTAAAAATCCCAGTATCAATCCCATAGAGAAGCGCAGTAAGAAATCCTTTAGGCTAATTCTAGTATACTACTATGAAGTATTAATTTAGAAGATGGAACTTCTTATGATAATAACATAAATCACAATATTAAAACTATAAAAATTAAAGTAAGAAAGGCAAATTAAAATGGGTTTAATGAATGCTCATAGAAATGTAACTAAAAGAACTAAGTTCACTAAACTATTTACTAAACTTTAAAATTAAATTTACTAAGACCAAACAAAGTTTTGTGACAAACAGTTCAAATTTAAGAAAGCCTCCTTCCCTTTACAATGAGTATGTAGATTGTGAAGAAAATAAAATCATTTAAAAATACATAAAAATTATTTTGTGTCAAATAGGAGCAATCCTATTCTTTACCCTCTTCCGAGTGGTATAAAGATCATTAACTAATCCAGAGTTTGGTCCCTAATTCCATGGTTAGGCTGGAAGGATACCGGCTGCCACCCCACAGCCCCCCCCACCCCCCACTACTCCCTCACCTGAGGGCTAACATACTCGCATTAGTTTCCAATTAGTTGGACCAAATTGGGAATTTTAATCTCTCTCCTTGAAATCTCTAAGTCTTCTTCCAACAAAGTATATTTCCCTATTTATTTGCACTCAACCCAAAGGATGAAATACTCTCATGAAATCAAATGTGATTCTCCCCATATTATAGAGTCATAGCCCTTTCGGAATATATATTTCTTAACACATTTTAACATTTCAATTGATCGGACCAAAAAGTAAATGAAGATCAAAGTTCAAATCATCACAAATTATTGACATTTAAAACCATATAAAACAAAATCAATTCTTCACAAAACTATATTTCAAAGTAGGGAGAAGGATAAAGAAGACTACTCAAAATTCATGAGAAGGATACGACAAAACACAAATTTCATATATAAAAATAGGTTTACAAAATAAAGAAATAAAATAACACAACTTATCTCACAATTCTTCACAAGCAAATCTATAGAAGTTTTCTTCAAGCACTTTCCCTCTTTACAAGTACTCTCAATTCTCTCCTAGAAATGTAATAAAGAAGAAATCGGTCACCTTCCCTCTCCTCTTACAATCCTTGAAGAAAATCTTCAAGCCCTTCCTCTCACTCTCACACACACCACTCACACACTCACACACACAAACAACTTACACCCACACAACCCCTCTTCAAGTCCTAGACTTCCCTCTCTTTTATAAAAGGCTACCTCCCTCGAAAAAGAATTCAAGTTTCCCTCCAAAATTTTTTCCAAAAGTCAACTCTTTTAAATTCCAAAGACATGTCCATTGATCCAAGAGACATATCCCTTTATAAAAGAACCTTTCAAAGTGTCTAAATGCATTGAATCACTCTAAGGGGTGTTTAGAACAAGTGTTTGTTTGAAAATTCGCAAAAAATTCATCCTTAACCACCAAAAAGTCATCTCTAGCGCATCTTGCACCAAATCTGGTGCATCATGGGCCAGTTCTTTGGATTTTAGCGCATCATGCGCCGGTTTGGCGTATCATGTGCCACCCTGTAGCAGCTCCACTATTTTGCTCCGTTTGGCTTCGTTTCAGCTCTGTTTTGCCCCGTTTCAGTTGTGTTTTGCTCTTAATAGATATACCTACAAAATCAGCATGAAAACAACATTTCTTTAAAGTTTAATTTCATTCAAAAACATGTGATAAATTTAAAGTAGATTAAGCATAGAAAGACAAATTAAAATGTGCCAAGTCAGAATTTTCTTTCTTGCTTGTTTTTACTCAAAATTGCACCATTTTTGCTTCATTTTTTCCGAAATTTCATTTCTTGTACCTGGAACCAAAAATATGCAAAATACCTTCATTTAAAGTGTAATATCATTAGAAGTCATTAAAATTGAGCATAAAATTTATATGAAAAAGTAGATAATTTTTAGGCTTGACAAAGTTCGCAAGAAAATCCCACTAAAGCAAGATAGGCCCACTAAAGCAAGATAGGCTGCAAGATATCTCATTTCCTTTTGACTTGATATTTTATCAAATAAACTATAAATTCAATGTAATCTAGCCATATGGATTTGTAGATAATTTTAATATATCATTTCACATTTTATTTCACTTATCGAAGGACTTGAAGGTGAATGATCCCGAGTGTTTATATGCAACAATATAACAATGTATGAAATGATATTCTTCACTTATCTTTCCTACTTTGCAACAACACCAAAAACTTGATCAATTGATCCTAGAAAAAATAATAATTTAACTTTTTAACTTAATATATATTGGGATACTACACAAGTATATGTATCGTTATCAAGTAATATAAGAATTTTTGATTAAGCCCCGAATATTGAACTCACGGGGACAATTCACAATATGCAATTTTAAATAACAAACTTTTTATTTCAAAAAGACAATTACTTAAACTATAATGTTTTTACATTAATTAAAATTATTTTTTTTTGTTTTTTTTATATTTTGACAAAATAGAAACAACTTTTAAATATAACTTGAGTTTATGTATAAGAAAAGCATTGAATATGAAATATGTTTCTCCTTAGTGTTTCTCCTTATCCTAAATCAGTAATAAGTATAGAAGTTCTATTGTGGAAGTATTCAAATTGTGTTGTGCCAAATAGGAGCAATATTATTCTTTACCCTTACTAGAGATGTTATAAAGAACATTAGCTAATTTAAAGTTTGAATAGTTCTGAAGACCGGGTAGTCAGGGAAGATACCAGCTCTCACTCTAGAGTTCCCTCGATTCCCTTCACCTGATGGTTAACATCTCGTTTCAGAACTTAAGAAAATAAACCAAGTTGGGGGCTTTAACCTGTCACTCTAAAGTCCTCTAACTCTACACCCTTCAAAGATTATTTCCCTATTTATTTGAATTAAATCATATGAATTATATTCTCATTCATACAATCTCATGTGATTCTTTTCAATTGTTGACTGAGATAATACCATCCCGGTTCTTACATGTTCTCACAACAAATTTTAACATCTAGATGGGTCAAATTAAGAAGTAAATGAAGTATATGAAATTAAATCATCACAACTTCTTCCAACATTAAAGATTAATACTCT
>NW_018228523.1:11124-15366 GCF_001263595.1 Phalaenopsis equestris
ATTTCTATAATCAAATTTTACTTCCCTAATATAACTTCAAACACATGATAATTTTTTTTTTCAAGTCATATTTACTTGTAGCACATTTGAGAACAAATAAAATTCAAGTTTTGAAAATATTTTCATTCCCCCCCAAACTTAAATTTTTAACATGATTAAAGAGTTTAGCATCAGATATATATAAGCAGGAATAAAAATTGAAATAACATGCTTACAAGTATATTTATACCCTAATTATACAAGTATAAGACTAAAAACAGGAGTAAAATTAATTTTTGATCAATTTTCTATCATTTTAATTTTAATTCAACATGTTGAGATTCATTAGACTTCTAAGTAGGTACAGACATAAAAACAAAAAACACACTAACTTTGATTTCACCGTCTAAACATAAAAACAAACACACTAACAAGATAAAAGAAAAATACAGTGTAGCAATTTTTTGAAATTAAAGTTTAAAATTAAAGCTAGCATGATTATCAACTTTTCAAAAGACATAGAAATAAGTCAATCCTAACTAACTAAAACACATTACTCAACACACAACAACAATTACTACCCTAGAATTTAAAATAAAATACTAACAAAACACAAACATCACAATAACAATTAAACAAATAATCCAACACATCACATAGTCTAAACAAGTACACAAATTCAAATGTCTTGAGTTCACACCACGTAGTCTATCACATATTACAAATATAAAAATAACTTAGTCCTCCTCCTCATCATCTGGATCATCGTTGTTCTAGACATCTGTAGGCACATAATCAGGGTATCTTGGATATGAAGGAAATTCCACTCCTTGGTTACCCCTAATGAGGCTTTCCAAAGATGAGTGAAATTTCTCCTCATAATCACTATGCCTTCTAGCATACCCATCAATATGATCTACAAAATTTTCAAAATTTTGTACCTTATCTCCTGTATAGTTAATATTATCCATCATACCCTACAATAATTGATCCTTAGTTTTAGTAGACTTACCTCTAGAAGTAGATGTTCATGAGGTAGATGGTCTCAATTTAGAAGCAGCAGAGGTGGATGCAGCAGACGTCGACATTTCATAACTTCTCAAAAATTCTCCTCTCTAACCAAAAATAGAGTGCTCATAATACAATTTCACATTTACACTTGTAATTGGCTTTAAAGGCAGTAATCAGGGAAGCAAATCCCATTCCTACAATAGTATCTGCAATGGCAGAACTGATAATAGTCTGATAAAATCAAAGCTCCAATATTGATAAGCTTTCCTTCTTGAATACAATAATTCAACTTTGCTCTCTCCTTCGTAACTTCACTAAGATGATTCCTCGGTAATAGATGAGCTGAAATAAAGTAGTGTCACACCTTTGATGTTGCACTTAACTTTGAAGTGGAAAAGTTGACTCTCCTCTCATTTGTAATTTTCCAGAGTCCCCTACCAACAGTCAAATATGAAATAATCTCGTCCAGTTCCGTCTCAGTCAAACTATAGTTTGCATAAAAACATAAAGAATCAGGCAGTAAATAGTAGAACATATTGATTACCTCTAGTGAAAAAGGTACCAATTTGCCTCTGACCATGACTCGATCCTCTTCTGCCTCAGAAAGGTTTGCATAAAACTCTCATACTATAGATATCATAGCCACAGTATAAAAACAACAAAATCGTTTTCATTGTCGACGAAAGATCAAATCTTCTACGGATCCACCTGGATTTTTAAAACACCTCTCAGGAATCAATTTTTGTGACTGTAGAGCATCACTATATCTGTCTTGACCTTTTGAACTCACAAACTTGCTTGAATCGAAGTGGGTATTTCCCTTACTCCTCTTCATTCTTGGGGTCATTCTACAAATTTCACAAAATTCCACAATAACTTAAAAAAATAAGTCTAATCTACTAAACTTAACTCCTATAAGCATAAACTACACTTTCTATGCAATTTCTATAGATTTTTCTTCACTTTTCACCATGAATAGTAATTTTTGAGTTTTTCCAAATGTACACAAAACACATGGTGAAAATCCAAAAATTTTTACATAAAAATGAAGCTCTTACCTTAAGAAATCCAAATCTAGCAAATTTTGCTCAAATCTACTAAGAAATCTCCAAGAAAAGGTTTGCCCTAACTTCAAAATCACGATCTCGAGAGGAAGAAGGTGATAGTAGAAGTAAAAATGGTGTTATTTGGGGTTATTTTTCACCTTTAACTGTTTGTGAACCGATTTTCGTGAACCGACGCTTAAAACAAGATAAGTGGCCCTTAGGCGCCTGCCTCTCGGGTTACATCGCGCTTAAGCGCGAGAATGTGGCGTTTAGACGTCAGTGCATGATTTTTGATATTTTTGAAATTAAGTAAAATGCACTATTAGCCTAAGTATACCACCCCTAAATGGTCTTACAACACTTAAATGACTATTTCCCTCTCCTCTAACTCTCCTCTCTCTCAAAATTCTCCAATATAACTAATTCAATTCGAGGCTAAAATAACACAAATTTTCACACAAACAAACACATATATTCATTTACAAACTATTACAAGCAACATTAAACACATAATTCTTATTCCAAAGAGTCTCAGATGAGAAAATTTTCCTAAATACAAACACTAAACAAGCATACTCAATTAAACACATAAAAGACATAAACAATAAAACAAGATTTAACACTAACACATAAAAACAACAACTCCTAACAAATAAACTCTAACAATGAACTTAATTCCATTCTTCAGTTGTAGGAACAAATTCTTGTCTTTTATTATTCTCCCCTTATGCATTCGGAATATAAAGTTGATAAAACGGACGGTGGTGATGAGCTCTGATACAATCTTCTTCAATCCATTTCTTTTTAGGATACATCGTCTTATCCGCTTTCTCTATATAACTAGTATGACTAAATTGCATTTTTAATTTCCATCCAATATGCTCTAGATGTGCATTAACTTCATTTACCTTTGTCTTAAGTAAAGCCTGCTAGTCTCAATTTTGTTGATCTCAATTTTGTTGATCTTTTTCGCTATTTACTAATGGCTAGAAACTGTTGTGCCCTTTGACTAATGAATTTATTCCTCATGGCCTCTTCCTTTTTCTTCAAATCCATCTCCCTTGAAGACATTTTCTCAAAATCTCTCTTTCTCTTAGACTTTTAGGGCTAAAAATGTTCTGTAGTGAAATTCCATCACATTTATATGCCTAAATCCTTCAAATAACTTCTAGGCATGTCCTAAAACTGCCATGGAACGTTTAAGTTAACCAATTGGCTGTTAAAACTTTTAGAAATTGAATTTTGCCAATGGTGAATTTCGCACCTGGTTTTTAACATCTGCGCTTAAGTGCCGAAGATTGGTGCTTAAGCGTCAGTGCTCAATTTTGCACCAATCAACTTAACATCCAAATACTCATTCTAGCATATCTAGATCACTAAATAAAGTCTTAAAATCATTACTAACACATAATAGTCTCAAAAATACCGAAAAGTTTCCTAATCACATAAAAAAACACGCAAAGCCAAAAATACACTAATAACTATGGGTTGCCTCCCACAAAGTGCTTGGTTTTACGTCGTCAGCCCGACGTAATCAGTGCTTATTCTGGTTGACCCAACATCATTTGATCGTTAAATTTACACTGATCCCATACAAAATAAGGTTTCAGTCTATGACCATTCACTTTGAATACTTTCTCAGGTTTGTTTAGGATCTTTGATATCCACAGATCCATAAGGATAAACTTTCATCACAACAAATGCGCCCATCCACATGGACTTAAGTTTGCCTGGAAATAATCTCAACCTTTCATTATATAGCAAAACTTGTTGCCCTGGCTGAAAATGTTTAGTAAGAATCCTTTGATCATGCCACATCTTCATCTTTTCTTTGTAAATCTTAGCATTCTCATAAGACTCATTCTTTATCTCTTCAAGCTCATTTAATTGTAATAATCTTTTCTTATTAGCATTTTTCAAATTATAATTGAATTCTTTAATCGCCCAATATGCTTTATGCTCAAGTTCAACTTGTAAATGACAAGCTTTCTTAAATAATAGCCTATATGGTGACATTCCTATAGGAGTTCTGTATGCAGTCCTATAAGCCCACAAAGCATAGTTAAGTTTGACTGACCAATCCATTTTTGTTAGATTCACAGATTTTTCCATAATTCTTTTAATTTCTCGATTGGATAATTCAACCAAACCACTTGTCTGAGGATGATAAGAAATAACAATCCTATGATTTATATTATATTTCTTT
>NW_018228523.1:15492-21448 GCF_001263595.1 Phalaenopsis equestris
TTGCAACACTTTGAGCATCACATCAAGGTAAAGCAACAGCTTTTATCCATTTGAATACATAGTCCATTGCTAACAATATATATAGATTTTTGAAAGATGGTATAAATGGTCTCATGAAATCTAATCCCCAAAAATCAAATATCTTAACTTCTAACACATACTTGAGGGGCATCTTATTCCTCTTAGAAATATTGCCTACTCATTGACATCGATCACAAGTTTTGATATAAGCTCACAACGCTCAAGTGCTTTTGATAAATATTCTAAAAATGAGTCAAATGAAGTTCCAAACACTGAAAAATGTCGACACTAAGAAGTTGAGAGTTGTTAAGTTGTCGACTGCTAAAATGATATCCTAACATCCGTTTAATTCAATTTAATACATATATAATTTAGAAAAAATAGTATTTTAAGTTTTTATAAATATAAGACCGAACTGATCTCATATCTCTAGTAGTTTAAATAAACGAGCCTAGCACCGCAAGTATTGCACATATCCAAGGCATATATATATTACTTACTGGTGAAGACTCAATTAAATAAACTAAAGATTGTATGACATCCGTTTAGATCTGCAAAAACCATTTTATTTATAAGCCGACAATTTTCCCTATTTAATACAAAGAGTTAAATAGGGTTTATATTAAGTTGGGTTCGGAAAAGCTTCATATAAGGGCAAGCCGCTATAGTTAATTACTTCCTAGATAACCGAAGTCACCTAAGAAAACTCTTGATAAAAATCAGGGGAAATTATCTATGAAGAGGTCAAAGGATGGGACATTTTAATGAGATTGCACAAAGAGGTGTGAAAGGGTAATGGCTCAAATTTTAGAACACTTTATTTGGAATCCAAAGGAGGAAGAACTAGGGTATGTCACAGATTTGGAGGAGAACCTCTGTGACTTCCCAAGCTATCCTATGGTTGGGCTTCAATTTTGGAGATTAGAATTATTGAATGTTTCATCCTGCCAATTTTATTAATTAGGGCTTATATTCGTGTGAAAAGATCACGCAAATTGCCTGGAAGATGTGAGGATTTAGGTTGAGACAGACGACAACCTCAGAATCTTAAAGCAGGTTAGGGCTTAAATTGTATAGCAGAGTTGTACAAAGGCCTAAGGACAAATTGAGGATTTATTTTTGCATAGGCAAATAACCTCGAAATCTTATGGATTGTTTTTTAATTCTAAGGAAAGATATTCTGTTGTAGATCCTCTTGTTATTGAATATGGTCATGCTTCCCACGATGCTAGCTCCAAGCTCCTCATCGTAGCAAGTTTAGGTTTTCTAATGTGTCAAGTTATGATGTCGAATCAGATGTCCGAATCAGATGTCCCTATGGTTCCCTATGGTTATATTTCTTTAAATATTATGGGACATAATAAAGTTCATTAGAGCGACACCGGTCAGGATCCTACGGTTCCCTCATTCTGGTACCACTATTTTCTATCTAAATAAGTTAGTCAAAATTAATTTACTAAACTCAACTTAATAAATTATGTACTTTCATTTAAATCATGGGAAATCTCGTTAGCAACCATAGGTTACCTCCTCCGAGGGATTCCCGATCATCCGATAGAGACGTCTTAATTTAGTTGCAGTTGTTGTTTTATGATGTTTGTGATTAAATTTTGGGTTGTATTATATTTTTAATGTTGTGACGGTGAATTTTATCTTGATTAATTTTATTTTTGGTTTTGGTTTCAATTTTGTGGCTATCCTAAAGGTTTTAGTTTTGATTTTGCAGGAATTAAAGCATGCTTATAGAAAAAGTAGGAAGTACAAACTTAAAGTGTGCCTACCAAATCCTATGTCATATGTTGGTGTATTTAAATTTTTAAGCATGATTCCATTGAGCAAATTATAATAAGCCCATATGTCCTTCAAGTCTTCCAAAGGAACATGAAGAAGTTTTGGGTAATACCTTAAACATTTCTTGGTCCCAAGAATTATCTTGAGTTCATTATGGTTTTATCATATTTGTTATATAACTCATCCAATTAATATCATTATGCTTAATGAACTTGATGTTTTAATTATCCCTTAAGTGGAGTAATTATCACTTGATATCTTATTTATGAATTATATGGGTAAAGACCATTGGGGCGACTTGACTTAATTAAGGAATTTAATTAATTTGATTTTAAAAAATGGGCTTGTAGTATTTTAAAAAATTTTAAATTAATTATATGTTATTTTCTAAACCTCATTAAAAAATTTTTTGCATTTTGATCAAGCCCAGTTCACTGCTAAGCCCTTAATATTTAATGGGTGGATTTATAATTTTAAGAAAAAGGATTTTTCTTAATGTTTATATTCATATTCTTAAGTTTATATTTATATTCTTAATCCATATTCTTAATCCTTATCATGAATTATAAATCATCTCAAAACCATTAGTTGGGGCCTAAAATTAGTGAGTTATAATCTCCTAAAATCAAACCCCTCGCCTTAATATCTTCCTATTTAAATATTCTTCTAAATTTCATTAATTTTGAAAAATTACAAATTTATCCTTTATAAGACCAAAGTGAGATTGGTTACTACCATTTATCCCTTCCATATTTCAGTCATCAAAATATATCAATTAAGATTATTTGTTGTCCATTTAGCCCTTTTGTTAAGCCTAAATATTAATTAAGCCTTAAATTTCAAAATTATCCTTTTGCCCCTAAGGTCTTAATATCCCATAATTCATTAAATTAGACTTAAATGACTTGGAAATTTTATGTTACCTCACTCATGGGTTAATTAAAACATCAGGGGAGAAAATGTGATTTTTCTGAATTTATTTAGTTTTTATAATTAATTATAATGCAAAAATAAGAATTTTCAATGAAAATTTAATAACTCAATCAAAATAAAACTTCTGTCCTTAAGAAAATTATTGGAGGTTTACCTATTTTAGAGGACCACTTGGACCATTTTCCATTATTTTTTAAAAATTTAATTTAATTAAATAAATTATTTATTGGTTTTAAGTATTAATTAAATATAAAATAATATTTAAATGAAAAATTAAGATTTATATTTTTATTAAATCTCTTTGAGTCCAGGGATCCCAAAGAAATAAATTTCATATTTTTGTGATTTATATTTTAATTGTTAGAATTATTGTAGTGAAAAATTAAAGAAAATTCATTTTTAACCCTTTTAAAATTAATATATTGACTTAGAAAATTAGGAAAATTATTTTTGATTGGTTCCAAGTAATTAGGAAACCAAATGTGATATTTTAGTGTGTTTTTACAATTTTGTGATTTTATGATTTTTAATTAATTTTTAATTATTTAAATGCTTAAAAATATAAATTTTATTTTTCTTAAGTTCCTCTAGTCATAAGGAGCTCCCAAAACTAATTTTGTAATTTTTCAAGTTGATTTTTTAATTATTATGATTATTTTAATATCAAATATGTCATTTTATCTTAAAAATTCATTTTAGTGATCAAATTAACTCCAATTGACTTGAATTTTTTTATGGGAAGTTTCCCTAACATTAAGTTACAGTGGAGAATGATATTTATGTCATTTACATTTATAATTACTCTAAATTAATTTTCTTTTCATTTTTAGGGTTGGTGACAATTAAGATAATTTTAAATGAGTTAAACGAAATTAATTATTTTCCTAGGAAACTCTGACCACAATGAACCTAGCAAAAAAAGTTTTGTATTTTTATGATGAGTATTTTAATTATTATAATTTTTATATCAAAACAGGGACCATTAACTTGAAAATTGGATATCTCTAGTTAGAGATGCCCCTGACCTTAGAAAAATTAGGGGAGATGCCTAACAACAGAGACATCAAAAGCCCTAAGGTGTCATGCCATGGTGAAATGTCTATGCAAATAGAGAATCTAAATAATAAAAAAACCCTTTAATTAATTAAAAATAATACATACATCAAAAATTATGAGTCAATTTCCACATTGTTATCCTCTGTTCACTGAGCAAGTGGGTATTTTTATTTTATTTTTGTGATTTCTCTACTTTTCTACACAAAGTTATGGATTTTTAAACTTATGGCTATTTAAATAAATAAGAAATCCCTATTTTTCTACTTATGTGACGCGGTGCTACCTCAACCTAGGCAGATACGAAGCTCCACGCGGCGTCTTCTAGTTTGGCCCTGTCATCAACCTCAGTGCTGACTCGGCCCGCAGTTAGCGTTCAATTCCTTCGTCCGGCGCCATAACAGTCGTCCGTCCAATAAACGCTCAATCCAACGACGCTCCGTCATCACCCCCAAAGCTCTAGCCTGAGAACCGTCCAACTTATAGGCTTAATATCTCTCTCAATACTCAACTAAATTAAGTTTGATTTGTTCCTATATACTCGTCTTGACTAGGAGAACATATCCATATGATTGATCAAGCCTTAAATCAATTCTATAAGCATGGAGAATCAAATGAAGCTCAGTTTAGGGTCAAGTTTCAATACCTTGGTCCAAGCGGTGAAGCCTCGATTGAATGCTTGAGGAAGCTTTGTGAGGGTCCCAAGAGTCTAGGGAATGAGCCTAGAGCAATGGTGAATCGCCTTAATATGATTTCGACCAAAGTCTATTTGGGGTTCGATCAAAGTCCACCTTAGGGTGCTCTGATGATGGGGCTTTTGTGGGGGATCTTCCTCTCTCACCGTGGGGATGGTGTGGGTGCAATTAATTTAGATTTGATGGAGGTTTCGTGAGTGTCATGTTTCGGCCTTGAATTTGAGCTCCAAAATTGAGCTCGAGCAATGAATTTGGGTATGAACTTGGGTGGCTATGGATGGTTGGGTTGAACTCAAGTGGTCTTAAGGAAGGTCTGGAAGCAATTTGGCAGAGTCTCCCCAAGGAATTTCAAGCTCTCCTCTTTTGGACATGGAGGGTGGGTTAGAGGGGGAAGGAGAGGCCACCAGGGGCAATTGGTGCGTGCCCTAGGTTGCTTATGTGGTTGCCAACAAGGTGCAAAAATCCAATTGGGATGAGATAGCTTGGATGGGTTTAATTTTGAGTTTTAGCCTAGCAGCCAGGGTGGCCGGCCGGCTAGGCTCAGGTCACCATCTAGTTCAGGGAGGCTAGGGCTTAAGTTGGGAGAAGTCAATTGGGGTTGGCCATGTGTAAAGGCATTGAATTGAAATAGTATGGGGAAAGGTTCATTTTGGGTCAAATTGGGTCAAGGCATGGTTTGGGTTGGGTTCAACCACCAAGGTTGGTCTTGAGCTGAAGAGGATCATTTGGTTCAGCTTAATCATTGGGGATAAGTCACCATCCAAAGAGATTTGGCTAAACATGGGTTACAGTGATTCATTAAAAGGATTAAAAAACCTTTTTAAAGAGGCTTAAAAGTGGCTTGGCCTTTTGCCATTAATATTATGATGATGTACCAAGGCTCTCATGGCTTTTCTATGGCTTGGGATGGCTTCATGGCTTGCTTGTGGCTTGGTTAACTTTCATGAGATAGTATTTTTAGAATTTTTGGTATTTTAGTGGAGTTTTTCATGACACTTGATTTGGAATTTTGGACTTTAGGAATGATATTAATCAAATGGATGATGAAAAGAAAGAATTGTCATATGGGCTTTAGATTTGGGCTTTTGAAATTAAATGTGGTGGGCTTGGGCTTTTAAAATGGAAATTGATTTTGGGCTAAAATTTAGGCTAATTGAATGTTGAGTTAGTGTAGGAGAATGTCATGAAGGATTTGGCAAAATTTCAAGTGATTTTGAGTTGAATTGATAGGCCAAATTGGTAGATTTGGGCATATAGTCAAAATTGGGCCTTTTTGATTTGAATAAATTTGGGCTTACAATTGGATCAAATTGGGCTTAAATTTTGTTTTAATTAGAATTGGGGATACTGGATTTTGATTTGAAATTGAAATTGTTCAAGATTGGGGTCAATTGGGCCAAAATTAGGATTAATTTGGGGACATTTGTGCCTTTAAGGGCAAATTGGGGCTTTTGGTCAAATTG
>NW_018228523.1:22138-25165 GCF_001263595.1 Phalaenopsis equestris
GGATAGACCTTAGGCTACTAAAGAGGAAAAACTATACCAAAAATAAGGTCAACAAAAAATCATCCATAAACACTTCAATCCCTTTTTCCCACTTGATTTGGAATTTTGGACTTTAGGAATGATTTTAATCAAATGGATGATGAAAAGAAAGAATTGTCATATGGGCTTTAGATTTGGGCTTTTGAAATTAAATGTGGTGGGCTTGGGCTTTTAAAATGGAAATTGATTTTGGGCTAAAATTTAGGCTAATTGAATGTTGAGTTAGTGTAGGAGAATGTCATGAAGGATTTGGCAAAATTTCAAGTGATTTTGAGTTGAATTGATGGGCCAAATTGGTAGATTTGGGCATATAGTCAAAATTGGGCCTTTTTGATTTGAATAAATTTGGGCTTACAATTGGATCAAATTGGGCTTAAATTTTGTTTTAATTAGAATTGGGGATACTGGATTTTGATTTGAAATTGAAATTGTTCAAGATTGGGGTCAATTGGGCCAAAATTAGGATTAATTTGGGGACATTTGTGCCTTTAAGGGCAAATTGGGGCTTTTGGTCAAATTGTCAAAAATTGAAATTGGGAATATTTGGGGTGATTTAGAATTTTTGGGAGTTTGGGTCAAGAGGGGTATTTTGGTAATTTTAGGCACTTTTTTGGGGTTTTTTGGGAATTTGACGATTTAGGTGAATTTTGGTCCATTTAGGTAGTGAATGGTGGTTTGAGATTATTTTTGGGCAAATTTGGGTATTTTGGGTAATTTTGGGATTTTGGTAAATATTAGGGATTGTGGTTGTAGGGGTACTTTGGTAATTTGGTGATTTGAGGCCAAAATGGGCCAACAAGCCATGAAGTCATACTAAACCAATAGGAGTCATATGAGGACTCATTTTGGATGCTCAATGTGCTGGTTCTAACCCTCTTAGGGTACAGGGTCATCCACATGAGCTTCCCAAAAGGAGTTAAGAGACCAACCTAAGGGGTCATAGGGTTTAGGGTATGTGAGAGAGTGTAGTGAGTGCAAGTTAGCCCCACCAAAACCAGATCACCAAGGGTTAGCCCTAAGGTCTGACCATCCTATGGGGGACTCCACTTTGGTTCCCCCATACTGACCCTACCTACTAAGTGCTAGAGGTTAGGACAAATATGTGGAACTCCAAGCTGAGCAAAGAAGAGTTTCGAATTTCTAATGGCGAGGGTTCCTTTTCTAGTTCTCTAGGAATAGTCACAGAAGAGTTCTATGGCTAGACCTTAGGCTACTAAAGAGGAAAAACTATACCAAAAATAAGGTCAACAAAAAATCATCCATAAACACTTCAATCCCTTTTTCAATTAAATCACAAAAAATTGACATCATACATCTTTGAAATGTAACAAAGGCATTACATAAACCAAAGGGCATTCTTCTAAACGCAAATGTACCATAAGGTCTGGTAAAAATTGTTTTCTCTTGATCCTTCTGAGTTATTTGAATTTGGTGATAACCAGTATATCCATCCAAAAAACAAAAGTATTTATGCCCAGCTAGTCTATGCAGCATTTGATCTAGAAAGGGTAATGAAAAATGATCATTCCTAGTGGCAAGATTTAATTTGCTATAATCAATGCATATTTGCCACCCTATAACTTGTTTAGTGGGTATTAAGTCATTATGTTCATTTACAGTTACAGTTACTCCTCTTTTCTTAGGAACGCAATGATTTGGACTAACCTATGCATTATCTGAAATAGGGTAGATAATTCCAGAATCTAACCATTTTGAAATTTCTTTCTTTAGAACATCTTTCATAACAGTAGGATCAGCCCTGAGTTTGCAATTCTCTTCCACATGAATTATATGCATACAAATTGAATGACTGATTCCTTTAATATCAACTATTGTCCATCCAAATACTTTCTTAAAATTTTTCAAAATTTTCATCAATCTTTCTTCTTCTTCCATTGTTAACTTTGAGGAAATTATAACTGGTATGGTAGAGGAATCACCTAAAAAGGCATTTTTTAAATGATGAGGAAGTAATTTTAACTCAAGTTTTGGAGGTTTATTCAATTGATGGACAAAATGAATTATATTTTTCTATCGTGTCTAAAATTTTAAAACTTTCTCAAACATAGTTTGAATCTTTCTTAAAAAGATCTTCACATTGATCTAATTCCTTTTCTTGCTCATGTTTCAAATCTTTTACTTCAGATTTTTTTCCATAATTAGTTTTGAAATGACATTCACTTAGATATCTTATAACATCCATTCTATAACATTCATCATCTTTACCTTTTTCATGATATTTCATTGATCTTGAATTATTAAAAGTAACAGTCTGATCATTGACGCGCATAGTTAATTCCCCTTTCTGCACATCTATCATTGCTCTTCTTGTGGTTAGGAAAGGTCTCCCCAAAATGATAGGTATCTCTTTATCTTCCTCCATATCCTGCACAATGAAATCAACAGGAAAGATAAATTGATCCACTTTCACTATGACATCTTCTATAACTCCTTCAAAGTACGTTATCGAATGATCTGCTAACTGCATAGTTACAGCAGTAGGGGTTATTTCTCCTAATCTCATTCTTTTAAATATTGATAATGGCATAAGTTTAATGTTTGCACCTAAATCACATAAATATTTCCCATAAAATTTAAAATTTGTCTCATATTGCACATGGAATTGTAAAGCTATCAGGATCTTTAAGCTTTTCAGGAAGCTTTTTCTGAATTATAGCTCTACACTCCTCACTAAGTGCGACAGTCTCATTATCTTCAAACTTCATTTTCCTATTTAGAATATCCTTCATAAACTTTACATAGCTTGGCATTTGTTCTAAGGCTTCAACAAATTGAATATTAATTGTAAGCTTCTTAAGATTTCCAAAAATTTTGAAAATTGCTTATCCAACTTTTGTTGACGAAGTCTCTGAGGAAATGGAGTAGTGGTTTTTCTAAATCAATTTTCAGCGAAGAAATAGGTCTTTCAGAATCTTTTGGAGCGTCCTCTTTTGATTTTTCAATTTCTTCTCTCTCTACTTCAGGTTT
>NW_018228523.1:25213-33991 GCF_001263595.1 Phalaenopsis equestris
CTGCTTTTACTTGCTCTTTATTCTGATCTTTCAGATTTGACATCAAAGTGTTGTGAATGTAAATATAAATGTTAAGGTGTTAGATAGGTAAAGACATAAGAATTTTGTGGTATGTATGTAATTTTCTCAAGAATAAATTAATGAATCATCATATTATAGGAATGATTGGAGTAGCATTTATCGAAGTAAAGGAATTTACAAAATAGACTTATATGGTTTGGGCATGTACGCGACTGGTTAATCGTTCAACCCCATTAGATGAGTGTTCAATGAGTTTACTTGATTGTTCCCCCATTGCTGAATATTACCACCCGTAGTACTATTCCTATTGAAGTTGGGATGGCTCTTCCAACCTGGGTTATAATAATTTGAATATGGGTTATTCTGCTTGTTATTTATGAAATTCAAAGTTTCTAATGATGCTTGAGAATATACTATTCAACCTAATGAAATCTCTTCAATCATAGAAATTGGTTGAGAAAAATTCATTCCAAATTGGTCTAACTTCCTAGAAATTGCAGAAACTTCATTTGTTAACATACTAAATGCATCAGATTCATGAATATTGGGTACTTTCTTAGGATTCACCCTCTCAAAAGGTCATTGAAAATTATTGGTAGTCATTTCTTTAATTAAAGCATAAGCGTCATGAAATGGTTTTAACATCAACGAACCACCAATTGCGGCATCGATAATAGATCTAAGAGATCCAGCTAATCTATTATAAAAAGTTTGAATTATTAACTAATCTAGTATAGCATGGTGTGGACACTTTCTTAAGAGTTTAAATCATTCTCATGCTTCATAAATAGATTCTCCTCAAACTGATTAAAAGATGTAACATCATTTCTAAGCTTTGCAATTTTTTATGGTGAAAAATATTTAGCAAGGAATTTTTGTGATAAATCACCTTAAGTTCTGATAGATCCAGGTGTTAATGAATTCAACCACATCATAGATTTATCCCTCAGTGAGAAACGAAATAATTTAAGTCTATGGCACCATCTGATACACCATCATATTTAAATATAGTGTACAATTCTAAGAAATTGGCGAGATGTAAATTTTGATCTTCAGTTGGTGATCCCCCAAACTGATTATACAATTTGAATAATAGCTGGTTTAAGATCAAATGAATTAGCTACTGCATTAGGTTTTTGAATACTACAATGAAGTTCATCTACCGTAGGGTTGGCATAATCTCGTAAAGGTCTAAATTCTTGATGAATTTCAGCATTTTGGTTGTTCTGGTTTGTCATTTCAGTATCATTTCTGTAGTTTTTTTAGATTTTTCTAAACTTTTATTTTTTTTCTTTTTCTAATTTTCTTAGCAGTACTAATTCAGAATCGTAGGGCACTAGTCCTTCAGAACCTGAACTACGCATACACTAACATAAAATAAAATAAAACGCACACAAAAATAAAATACTATAATAAGATATTCCTATAATAACTCTTAAAGTTTAAATAAGACTTTCTGAAATAAAAATTTGCTTTCAATCAATCTCCTCGACAACAGCGCCAAAAACTTGATCTCAACTGTTTATATGCAACAGTATAACAATGGATGCAATTATATTCTTCACTTATCTTTCCTACTTTGCTATAACACCAAAAACTTGATCCTAAAGAAAACGAGAATTTAAATATATTGGGATACTACGCAAGTATACGTATCGTTATCAAGTAATATAGGACTTTTTTATTAAGCCTCAAATATCGAACCCACAGGAAGTGTTCACAATATGCACATCTAAATAACAAATTTTCTATTTCAAAAAAACCATTACTTAAACTATAGATATTTTTATAGTAATTAAAATTCATTTTTTTTTGTATTTTTGATATTTTGACAAAACATAAATAACTTCTAAATATAACTTGAGTTTATGTAAAAGAAAAGCACTGAATATGAAATATCTTTCTCCTTATCATGAATTAGTAATAATTATAGGAATTTTATTGTGCCAAATAGGAGCAATTTTATTATTTACCCTTATTAGACATGCTATAAAGAACATTGGTTAATTTAAAGTTTGAATAGTTCTGAAGACCGGCTAGGCAGGGAAAATACCAGCTCTCACTCTAGAGTTCCCTTGATTCCCTCCACCTGGGGCCTAACATCTTGTATCAGAACCTAAAACAATAAACCAAGTTGGGGGCTTTAGTCTGTCACTCTAAATTCTACACCCTTCAAAGATTATTTCCCTATTTATTTGCACTAAATCATATGAATTACATTCTCATTCATACAACCTCATGTGATTCTTTCCAATTGTTGACTGAGATAATACCATTCTGGTTCTTACATATTCTCACAACAAATTTTAACATCTAGATGGGTCAGATCAAGAAGTAAATAAAGTACATGAAATTAAATCATCACAACTTCTTCCAACGTTAAAGATTAATACTCTCCACAACTTTTATCCAACACTTTAATTACTTATCATTTTAAGGAGAAATATAAATAAAACTACTCAGAACCCATAGAGAAAATAAAGTCACACTTTAGTTTAAAAGTAGAAATCTTTGTCAAACTAACAAGAAGTCTTGATTAAAACCAAAAGTAGTTTAAAAATAAAGATAAAAACTTATCCCAAATCCTCCACCAAACTCTTGAAGTTTCTTTGAATCTCTTCTCTCTTACAACACTCTTAACTCTCACAATAAAACTAAAAATAAAAAGGAAAAAGTAAATTTGTGGTGCCTGAAAAATCTCTCCAAAAGTTTCTCCACGAACTATTTCAAGAACTTCTTAGGACTCCCCCCATTTTTTTCTCAACTACCTTCTTTTATAATTTTTCAAGAGGTGCATTCGTATCTCTTCAAAATGTGTAATGATTTGATGTATTTTCTAAGGGATGCCTCCTTTTACAATTATTTTAACCATATTTTTATTTCTAGTGGTCATAATAACCCTTTAGCCAATGGTCACCCTTTAGCCAATGGGTGCCTCAAATTTCCCTTCAAAATTTGTTAAAATGAATTAACCCTTCAAAAAACTGTCTTTGTCGCTTAAGCACGGGGCGTCTGATGCTTAGGCGCGGCTTTCTCTGTTTCACTTGCACTTAAGCGTCAGATCTGGCGCATAGGCGCAAAAACACTTTTGCACCATTTTTGTATTTTTGCTCCAAATTTGATCATTTTCACTCCTTTTAGCATTTTTCACCTTTTTACTTGTACCTGAAAGAAAAACACACAAATACCTTTCATTAAAGCGCAATATCTCAAAAAATAGGTATAAAAATGTGTTTAAAACACTATATATTTTAGGTGTATCAGTGCGACTCATTACAATGCAAATAAGTTTAAAGTTTACTCCTAAAGAAATTCTAATTATCCTATGTGAATTGGTGATAACCAGGTGTTAAAGCTACCTTTCCTTACAGTGATAGTAGTGGAGTGTAGCAACTGAGAAAATTTAAATTGAAATGTGGGTTATGACAGATAGAACCATTTATCTTCTTTACCCTCTCTAGAGTGTATAAAGAAGTTTAGTTAAAGTGGTCTTAATTCCTTAAGCCCCACTATGAACCCAACAACGATTATCTCTCTATATGATTTCATCTCCCTATAACGTACTTTGCTTCATACCTTATAGTTCAATGTGTTCTTCCTAGTTGTTCAAGCCATAGCTCTCCTAAGTCATTAAGAGTTCACAATGGATTTTAACAAAGCATTTGGCTAGAATGATAGGCAAATGAAAAGAAAAAGGAAAATTATCACACTAAAAGGTTAAATGCAACTTAAAATCATTTCTACATTCCTACACAACCTACTACACCACCAAAAGGAGAAGGTAGAGGACATTACTCAGGAAACATAGAGAAAACACCACAAAATTTCATTGAAACAAAGAGAATCCACTTACCAAAGTATTTACAGAAAAATACAAGATCTAAACACAATAATACTTATCCTTTTTTCCACAATTTTGCCTTGAGAATGCTCCACAAATGCCCTTTATGCTTTCTTATAAACTCTCCTCACTGTAACACTTAGATACTCACAAATTCCTTACTCTAGACTTGTTGTATCTAACCCGAGCAAGCCTTCCACGCTCACAATCAGTTAAACATGTCTTCCTTCCTCTCCAAATGCTCTCTAACACTCTGCTTAAAAATCCCTCTCATAATTCTCCAAAACTCTTCAAAAACTCCTATCCAATGTCTTCAAGTTTTCATTATTTAGCCATTAATATCCACTATTCAAATTGCCTCTGGTTTGCCCAAACGACACTTCAAACAGGTGGGTGCTGTAATTGCTCCCAATTTTGTTCTAGCGCCTAAGCGCCCAACCTTTCTGGGACCGAGGCTTCGGTCTTCACATGTCAAGCCTTAGCACTTAGTGGCTGGTGCTTACGCTTTGGCCTCTCTATTGCTCAAATTGTGGGTTGACGCCTAGGCGCCCCAAAAGTCTGGCGCTAAGGCCCCATCCCAATATAAATTATGTTGCTCCATTTCAACTCATTTTCGCTCCATGCCTTTTCCAATTCACTCCACTCCTAATACCAAATATACTTGCAATAAAAACATAAAATTATCTTTCTTTAAAGTGCAATTTCATCCAAAAAAGATGTGCAAAATATATATGACTTTTCGCTCCATGCCTTTTCCAATTCGCTCCACTCCTAATACCAAATATACCTGCAAGAAAAACATAAAATTATCTTTCTTTAAAGTGTAATTTCATCCAAAAAAGATGTGCAAAATATATATGAATTCATGCAATCTTTTCACTCGTCATTCAACACTCAAAAAACCATCTAGCTATGGCGAAATTAACACAACATATTATTACTTTAAATGCCAACACACTTTTTATAGAGGGTTTTGAGCATGGTTTTGTTCTTGAAGCAAAATTATTGTCTATTTCATCCATCTTTCTCTTTCCTTTATCAATACCTTTATCATGTACAATTGAACTTTGTTCCTTGGAAAGAGAATTAGAACCCCTCTCTTCTTTAATAGCTAAATCATGATACAAATTTATACTTTCTTCAGTATATTTCTTTTTTTTAATATTTGTTTTAAGTTTTCTTCCATTTGAAAATGTATATCATGTGATACTTCTTTACATACAGCAATATCGCTCTTCACCCCAATAAGGTGTTGCTTCATTCTATTAATACCTCCACCTTTATATATAGTTCCACAATGCAAACATTTATGCTAATTTTCCATCAAGACCTTTAAATTCAATAAAATGATTCCATGTTATATCTACTTTTCTCAAACGCCTTATGTAGAATAACAAGTTGAGTTCTTAAAGGATCCATTCAAATGTAAAAAATTAAAAAATTTATTAGAATAACAATAAATATTTTGCATACCTTTTTGTTATTAAGATTGAAATGTAAGAAGTTGAAAGCTTGTCTACTATTAGAATAAGATGAAATATGAATCAAAATTGAATAAGGAGTAGGCATACTTTTTGGCCATAAAGATTGAAATGTAAGAACATGCAGACTAATGAGAAATTTTAAAATTTTAACCACTATTATAATTTTAGTTATATCAAATTTGAATGAAGTCAAGATTTCTAACAAGTTAATTATAAATTATTTAGAAGAAATAAATAAAATCCAAGCTTCATGTTAGCATAAGGAGATAGACCTCCCTTGAATGAGGCATTGACCATAATGGAAGGGGTCAAAATTTTGTTAAATATATGGAGTCTGTGACTTACCCACCTCACCTATCATGTCTCACCTACCTCTCGCCCGTTTTTTTAAATAGCATTTTTTAGCCAGTAATAAGAGCTAAGCCAAGTCATCTTGAGAGCTAAGAGAGAGGAAGAGAGAGAAAGGAAGTTTTCTTGTAAACATTGAGGCACTCGACAGTGTAATTACTCGAAGTAATAAAATCATGTGCATCTCCATAGACGTAGATGTAGGCAAATTAACTGAACCACGTAAATCTGTGTGTTATTTTCTAGTTTGTGATTTTTTTTTGATTGAATTTTTCACTTTATTACCATCTTTTTTCATAATAATTGATATCAGAGCTTTGGTTCAGATATAAGGAAGAATGACTTTTCCAATTCACTCCACTCCTAATACCAAATATACTTGCAATAAAAACATAAAATTATCTTTCTTTAAAGTGTAATTTCATCCAAAAAAGATGTGCAAAATATATATGAATTCATGCAATCTTTTCACTCATCATTCAACACTCAAAAAACCATCTAGCTATGGCCAATTTAACACAACATATTATTACTTTAAATGCCAACACACTTTTTATAGAGGGTTTTGAGCATGGTTTTGTTCTTGAAGCAAAATTATTGTCTATTTCATCCATCTTTCTCTTTCCTTTATCAATACCTTTATCATGTACAATTGAACTTTGTTCCTTGGAAAGAGAATTAGAACCCCTCTCTTCTTTAATAGCTAAATCATGATACAAATTTATACTTTCTTCAGTATATTTCTTTTTTTTAATATTTGTTTTAAGTTTTCTTCCATTTGAAAATGTATATCATGTGATACTTCTTTACATACAGCAATATCGCTCTTCACCCCAATAAGGTGTTGCTTCATTCTATTAATACCTCCACCTTTATATATAGTTCCACAATGCAAACATTTATGCTAATTTTCCATCAAGACCTTTAAATTCAATAAAATGATTCCATGTTATATCTACTTTTCTCAAACGCCTTATGTAGAATAACAAGTTGAGTTCTAAAAGGATCCATTCAAATGTAAAAAATTAAAAAATTTATTAGAATAACAATAAATATTTTGCATACCTTTTTGTTATTAAGATTGAAATGTAAGAAATTGAAAGCTTGTCTACTATTAGAATAAGATGAAATATGAATCAAAATTGAATAAGGAGTAGGCATACTTTTTGGCCATAAAGATTGAAATGTAAGAACATGCAGACTAATGAGAAATTTTAAAATTTTAACCACTATTATAATTTTAGTTATATCAAATTTGAATGAAGTCAAGATTTCTAACAAGTTAATTATAAATTATTTAGAAGAAATAAATAAAATCCAAGCTTCATGTTAGCATAAGAAGATAGACCTCCCTTGAATGAGGCATTGACCATAATGGAAGGGGTCAAAATTTTTCTAAATATATGGAGTCTGTGACTTACCCACCTCACCTATCATGTCTCACCTACCTCTCGCCCGTTTTTTTAAATAGCATTTTTTAGCCAGTAATAAGAGCTAAGCCAAGTCATCTTGAGAGCTAAGAGAGAGGAAGAGAGAGAAAGGAAGTTTTCTTGTAAACATTGAGGCACTCGACAGTGTAATTACTCGAAGTAATAAAATCATGTGCATCTCCATAGACGTAGATGTAGGCAAATTAACTGAACCACGTAAATATGTGTGTTATTTTCTAGTTTGTGAATTTTTTTGATTGAATTTTTCACTTTATTACCATCTTTTTTCATAATAATTGATATCAGAGCTTTGGTTCAGATATAAGGAAGAACGATAAGAGGAGACGAAGTGATGACATCGGAGATCGAGAAGCTTAATGGCACGGATTTTGCTTACTGGAGGATGAAGATAGAGGACTACCTCTATTGGAAGAAACTTCATCTTCCGTTATTAGGAAAGAAGCCAGAAAAGATGGACGAGGTGGAATGGAATCTGTTGAATGGACATCTTCTAAGGGTTGTTCGATTAACCCTATCGAAATCGATTGCCCACAAGGACATCTTCTAAGGGATGTTCGATTAACCCTATCGAAATCGATTGCCCACAACGTCATCAAGGAGAGGACCACCTCGTATCTCATGGCAGCTTTATCGTATATGTATGAAAAGCCATCAGCGAATAACTAGGTGCACTTGATGAAAAATTTGTTCAACTTAAAGATTATGGAAGGTGTATATGTTGCTCAACACCTGAATGATTTCAATACCATCATAAATCAATTGTCTTCTATTGTAATTTATTTTGATAATGAGATACGTTCGATGATATTGCTGGCTTTATTGTCAAATAGCTGGGAAACCTTGAGGATGACAGTTGATAGTTCTGCAAGTAAATCTAAATTTGTGATTCAATTTTGGATGAGGAGGTGCGCAGAAAAGATTCTAGCGAGACCTCGTGTTCGAGTTTGACACTAAATGTTGATTCCAAAGGGAGATCACATGACAGGAACTCAAATAGAGGAAGATCAAAATCAAAATCTGGTCAGCAGACAACCTGCTAGAATTGTGGCTAGAATTGTGGCAAGGTGGCAAGGCTGGCCACATAAAAAAGAACTGCAGGAATCCTAAGAAGAAGGAGAATGATAGCATAACTGTGGTAACTGAAGAAATACAAGATGCACTATTGCTGGCATTTCATAGTTCTGTTGATGACTAGATAATGGATTCAGGGGCTTCTTTCCATACATCTTCTCTTCGAGAGTTGATGCGAAATTATGTTGCAGGTAACTTTGGGAAGGTATATCTGGTGTCGGCACTATTTTTGGTGTGGGGTTTGCCCGTAAGAAGCTGTCGGTCATCGGAATTGAAATCCCGTTGCCTGCTTCGGAAGGACATTTTTTTTAAAAAAAAAATTTTATTTTTGAAAAATATGAAGTCAAACTGACCCCATAATTTTCATAGTTTAAATGAACGAGCGCTTTACCTCAAATCCTGTATCTATCCCGAAGGATGAATACAAGAATTGAGGGTGAGGTTCGATCAAATAAACTAGAGAAAGTTATGATATCCGTTTGATCTGCGAAACCAATATATTGGCCGACAAATTCCCCTATTTAATATAAGGAATTAAATAGGGTTTATATTATGCTGGGTT
>NW_018228523.1:37491-67176 GCF_001263595.1 Phalaenopsis equestris
GTTTTGATCAATTTTGGGTATTTTGGCAAAATTTAGGAATTTTGGCCACATTTGGGTCCCAAGGGCAGTTAGGTAATTTGGAGGTGCCTAGGGGCAAAATACCAAGTTAAGCATTTCAGATAGAATTGGATAGATATCCATTCTAAATGAACCATGGATCAATGAAATCCTCATTTTGGGTCCTTATGGATTGGTTTTAGCTAGAATATTGTGAGGATATTGTGTATCATAACTCCAAACCAACACCCAGGGTCAATCCTAAGGCCAAGTAATCCTATAGAAACTCCTCTTGAATCCTCTCACAATGATCTTACCTATTAAATGCTAGAAGTTAAGATCAATATGTGAAACTTCAAGTTGAGTAAAGAGAAAGGCTTTGAATTTCTAATGGTGGGGTACCTCTTCTAATTTTCTAAGACTAGTCAATAGGAAAGTCCTATGGCTAGACCTAGGCTACTAAAGAAGTTTTCTAGACCTCAACCAAAAGTGAGGTCAACATCTGGCTGATGGAACAACTTTAAACGTAGTAGGAATTAGAGACGTTGATATCACACTCACAAACAAGAGCAAATGGACTTTGCAAAAGGTTAGATACGTTCCTGAGTTGAAGAAAAATCTCATTTCTATTAGGCAACTCAATGAGGGTGGTCATTTAGTAATTTTTTGAAATAGCTCTTGGAAGGTTACTAAGGGAGCATTATTACTGGTTGTAAAAAAATTGACACACTATATATGTCTACAGGTTTTATCAACACTGTTGCTACTACAGTTGCAGAAAGCACAACAAATTTACAACATTGCAGACTTAGTCACATGAGCCAGAGCTATAAAGAAATCTTGTAAGATGATAATTTGAGCAAGTGGGAGTTGGCCATGAAGGAGGAGATGGATTCCCTGCCAGAGAATCAGACTTGGGAGCTAACAGAACTTCTACCATAGAAGAAGACATTACACAACAACTGAGTGTACCAGGCAAAAACTGCACTTGATGGCAGTAATAGGTACAAGGTTGGAATTGTTGAAAAAGGTTTTCAGCTGAGACAGGATATTGCTCATGTAATGGGAGTTGTAAGCCGATGCAGGAGTAACCCAGGAAAGAGCTTAGAGGTATAAGGCAATGTTGACGCTGATATGTCGACTAAATGTGCTACTCTTGAGAAGCTGAAGTTGTGTAAGGCAATGTTGACTAAATGTGCTACTCTTGAGAAGCTGAAGTTGTGCTCAACTTCAATTGGTCTTCCAACGTGAAGACAGGAGTTATGAGTTGCAGCAGTGCAGGAAATTGAAGGAAAGTGGAGGATATCATGTTTGAGGGAAAAAGGTCGGTACAACTAGCATATGATGGAGCCTGTAGGTTGTGCAGTCAGTTTCACAGTCTCCAAGTAGGAGAATTGTTAAATATATGGAGTCTGTCACTTACCTATCTCACATTCCGTGTCTCACCTACCTCTCTCCACCTATCACCTTCCTCTCTCATGTTTTATTTAAATAGTCTCTTTTAGCCTGTCTTAAAAGCTAAGCCAAGTCCTCTTGAGAGCTAAGAGAAAGGAAGTTTTCTTATAAACGTCGAGGTGTTTGACGGTGTAATTACTCGAAGTAATAAAATCTTCTACAACTCCGTGAACGTAAAAAATTTAGCCGAACCAAGTAAATCTATATGTTATTTTATGGTTTATAATTTTTTTGATCCAGTTTTTCACTTTATTTTCATCGTTTTTCATAACAAATTTATGCCTCAAAAGCATCAAAATTTTAGAGCTTTTATTGAGTAGATGATCTCCCATGAAAAGCCAAAGCAATAAGCTCATGCCAATCTAGTATGGGAACTCATAACAACATATCATATGCAGATATATGACGTTGTTGATCTCATTTTTGGTTGAGGTCTAGCTTTTTCCTCTTTAGCAGCCTAGGTTCTAGTCATATGACTTTCCCATATGTGGAACTTCCCCCTCTATTTAAACCCACCCTCCATGGCCAAACTAAGCGAGCTTGAAATTCCTTGGGGAGACTCTACCAAATTACTTCCAGAGCTTCCTTAAGAACTCTTGAGTTTAATCCCCCTATCCTTAGCAACTCAAGCCCACTGCCTGAGCTCAATTTTGGAGCACAAATTCAAGGCCGAAACAGGACACCCCTCAAAACTCCACCAAACTTAAATTAATTGCACCCAAACCATCCTCACAGTGAGAGAAGAAGATTCCCCACAAAGGCCCCATCACCAGAGCACCCTAAGGTAGACTTTGATCGAACCCCTAAATTGACCTTGGTCAAAATCATACCTAGGTATTTCACCACAGCTTGATGCTTCAACTAGGAGCTCGAAGGCAAGCTTTTCAAAGCACCCAATCGAGGCCACACCTCTTGGGCAAAGGTATTGAACTCTCCCCTTAAACCGAGCTTCATTTATTTCTCCATGCGTATAGACTTGATTTAAGGCTTAATCATCTGTATAGATATGTTCTCCTAGTCAAGACGAGTCCATAGGAACAAACCACACTTAATTACACTTAATTTGGTTAAGTATAGTATCGAGAGAGATATTAAGGTTTGAAGTTGGACGGTTCTCGGGCTAGAAACTTGGGGATGATGAACTGATGTTGTCTATTTTCACGTGTATCAAACGAACGGTTGTGATGAAGCCGGACGAGGGAATGGAGCGGAACAACGGGACGAGGGAATGGAGCGGAACAATGGGACGCGTGGCGGCTGAGTCAGAAAGGCGGCGTTGAACTAGAAGATGTCGCGTGGAGCTTCGGAGTTGCCTAGGATGAGGTGGCGCCGCGTCACTTAAGTAGAAAAATAGGCTTTTATTTGAATTATTTAATGACCACAACTTCAAAAATTCATATTTTGGTATAGAAAAATCACAAAAATAAAATAAAAATACCCTCTTACTCAGTGAACAGAGGAGAACAATGTGGAAATATTTTCATGTCCATTTGATACATGTATAATTTTTAATTAATTAAATGGTGTTTTTCTTATTTTGATTCTCCATTTGCATAGATATTTCACCATGACATGATTTTCGGGGCTTTGATTCTCTTTGTCATGAGGCATCTTTCTTGATTTTTTGAAGGCCAAAGGAGATCTTTAGAAAAAAGATCTCCATTTTTCAAGTGTATCATACCTGTTTTGGTAAAATAACTATAAAAGTTAAAATACTCATCAAAAAATATAAAATTTATTTTGGTAAGTTCACTGTGATTAGAGGATCCTGGAAAAAATATAAATTTGGTATAACTCATTAAAAATAATCCTAATTGTCACCAACCCTAAAAAATGAAATAAAATTAATTTAGAGTAATTATAAATATAAATGATATGAAAATGAATTATAAATATAAATGATATGAAAATCATTCTCCACTGTAATTTAATGTTAGAGGAGCTTCTCATAAAAATTTCAAGTCGATTGGAGATAATTTGACCACTCAAATGAATTAATCAATATAAATCAAAAAAATATGAAATTTATTTCTTTGGGTTCCCTGGACTTATAGAGATTTAATAAAAATATAAAAATTAATTTTCTAACTAAACAATATTTTATATTTAATTAATGCTCAAAACAAATACACAATTATAATATTTAAATTAAACCTCTAAAAATTATGAAAATTGGTCCCATGTTCTCCTCTGATGCTTTAATTAACCCATGGATGGGGTAACTTAAAACTTTGTTCTCCGCTGATGCTTTAATTAACCCATGGATGGGGTAACTTAGAGCGGTCCATGACCTAGGTGAACCTCTAATAATTTTCTTAATGACAAAGGTTTTGTTTTGATTGAGTTATTAAATTTTGATTGAAAAGTCCCTATTTTTGTATTAAAAATAATTATAAAATTAAATAAATTTAGAAAAATCACATGTTCTCCGCTGATGCTTTAATTAACCCATGGATGGGGTAACTTAAGACTTTCAAGTCATTTGAATTCAATTTAATGAATTATAGGGTATCAGGGCCATAGGAGCAAATAAGGGTAATTTTAGAATTTAAGGCTTAATTAATATTTAGGCTTAACCAAAGGGCTAAATGGGCAACAAATGATCTTAATTGATATGTTTTGATGATTGAAATATGAAAGGAATAAATGATAGTAACTAACCTCACTTTGGTCTTGTAAAGGATAAATCTGTAATTTTCTTAAAATTAATGAAATTTGGAAGAATATTTAAATAAAAAAAGATGTTAATGTGAGGGGTTTGATTTTTGGAAGATTATAACTCACTGATTTTTAAGCCCCAATTAATGGTTTTGAAATGATTTATAATTCAAGATAAGGATTAAAGGTATAAACATTTAAATCTTTTACTAAAATTACAAATCTACCCATCAATTTTTAAGGGCTTAGTAGTGAAATATGCTTAACCAAAATTTTGTTTAATGAGGTTTAGAAAATAATCTTTAACTAATTTAAAACTTTTTAAAAACACTACAAGCCCATCTTTATAATCAAAGTGTTAAGCTCCTTAATTAAACCAAATTGCCTCTAAAGGTCTTTACCTATATAATTTATAAATAAAACAGCAAGTGATAATTACCCCCATCCTTAGGGCTAAAACATCAGTTCATTGAGCATAAGGGTACGATAAGGATGAATTATTAAACAACATAATGAGTTTGAATAAACTTGGGACTTTTCAAGAGATTGTGAGATGTATGGGGCTTGGTCCCTAGACTCTTCTCATACTCTTTCGGATATCTTGAAGTATGATTAAACTCATTATGCCTTGCTTGAGAAATTATCTATACACTTAGATAAAATGGACCCATTAGGATATGACATAGGATATGGTAGACACACCTTGAATTTGTGCTTCCTTCTTTTTCTACAAGCATGCTTTAATTCCTGCAAAACTATATACATATGTCTTGCAAGTACTGAACTTTCAGGTGGTGGAACGAGAAGACTTGACAAGTACGCCTTTATAGTTTACAACATCTTCTTTTCCTGTACTTTATTTACTGTACTTTTCCTGCTCATGAACTTGCATGTTAATCAATGATGTCACCCTGCATGTCAAAATTAAAACTTTTAGGATAGTCAAAGAACTAAAACCAAAACAAGAATATAAAAATCAAACAAGATAAAATTCACCGTCACAACATTCAAAATATAAGACAACTCAAAATTTAATCACAAACATAAAAAAAACCAAAATTTCAACTAAATTAAAGTGTTTCTATCTGATAATCGGGAATCCCTCGAAGGAGGTAACCTGCGGTAGCTAACGAGATTTCCCATGGTCTAAATAAAAGTATGAAACTCATCAAGTTGAGTTTAGTAAATTTATTTAGACTAAGTGAATCTGAAAGAAAATAGTGGTGCCAGAACGAGGGAACCGTAGGATCCTAACCGGTGTCGCTCTAATCAACTTTAATATCCCCCATAAAATTTAAATAACCATAACCTTAAGAAATAATTGATTTGACATCATGACCTGACACACTAGAAAACGTGACTTCTAAAATATGATATTTTCCTCATCTCCTCAATTGACATTTTTAAAACTAAAACTTGTTATTTCATCGAGGAGCTTTGAGCTTTCCTGTGGGCAGCATTCTACGGCAACGATCTACAATAGCATGACGATCTACAACAGCATATCTTTTCCTTAGAATTAAACAACAAATCCATAGGACTTCGAGGTTATTTTCTTATGCGACATAAATCCTCAACTCATCTTTAAGCCATTGTATAGCCCTGTTATGCAATTTAAGCCCTAACTCGCTTTAAGATCCCAAGGTTGTAGTTCGTTACGACCTAAATTCTCACATCTTCCAGGCTATTTGTGTGATCTTTTCACACGAATGTAAGCCCTAATTAATAAAATTTACGGGATGAAACACTTGAATAATTTCTCTTCGAAGCTGAAGCCAAACAGTAGGCTAGTTTTGGGAAGTCACCGAGGTTCTCCTCAGGATCTATGACATCCCATAGTTCTTCCTTCTTTGGATTCCAAAAATAAAATGTTCTAAATTTGAGTCATTCCCCTTTCGCACATATTTGTCTGATCTCGTTGAAAAGTCCTACTCTTTGGAACTCCTTGAAGATAATATCCCTTGATTTTTATCGAGAGTTTTCTTAGGTGACTTCGGTTGTCTATGATTTATCTATGATGTAATTAGCTATAAAGGCTTGCCCTTATAGGAAGCATTTCAAACGGCACTTAATTTTAATGTCTTACCCGACTGTAAAGTATTAAATAAGAGAACTTGTCGGCTTATAATAAAAATGATTTTGCAGACCAAACGGATGTCATACAATCATTAGTTTATTTAATTGAGTCTTACCAGTAAGTGGTGTGTTTATCCTTCGGGATGGATACATTACTTACGGTATTATACTCGTTTATTTAAACTATAAGGGATATGAGATCGGTCCGGTCTTGTATTTTCCAAAATCCAAAATACTATTTTTTTTCAAATTATATAATTAAATTATATTACAACGGGTGGTGGGATATACATCATAGCATAAACTATATTACAACGGGTGGTGGGATATACATCATAGCATTCGACAACTTCACAACTCCCAACTTTTTAGTGCCGACAGACGTGCAATAACATGATCATTATAATGCCACATAGATCTGTTAAATTGATCCTAACAATAAGTCCCTAGATATTAAAGAATACTAACAAGATAAAGTTGCACACAAATGCACTTTTATACCATTACAGTTCATTTATTGAAATTTGGATGAAATAAGCATAAGAAGTTCAGATTGATTCAACCTACCACTCCCTTTCATCTCTAAACCAAAATAATTTGCATGTGAAGGATTTATTTGGTTAGAGAATGCTTTGAAATGGCATATGAAAGAGTAGTTAGGACTTAGAGTTAGAATTTATGACTTGGGAACTTGGGAAAACTTGCACTGAACTGCAAACTGAGCAGGGCAAGTGATAGTGAAAGTGCGAACTATGAAGAGAAACTGCTCCAAAGTCGAACGACGGTGAGTGAACGGTGACAAACTGCACATCTCCCTCTCCCTCGAACGCGAAAAGGCCAAGAGTTGAACAGGGCTTTGGTTTTTCCGCTCGTGACAAAGGACAGTAGGGCGATACCGCTTAATTACAGTATTCTGAAAATCAGTAATGAAATAAGGCAAACCGGTTCGCCAATCCATAGGTGGAACAACCAGTTGGACCCGTTCCGAGCAGATCAGAGATCAAATTGATCTTTTAAGTGGCCTAGATCATATTGGTGATCGGTTTACGATTAAATCAGCTAGTCCGATCCACTTTTTAAACCCTTGTATCTAACACTTAAATTTACTTTTTTTTTTATGTTTATACCACCTAAATTTAATATTACAGAAAAAAAATATCATCATCTTAACTATATATATATATATAAAGAAGATTATATGCAAGTAAGAAATCCAAATTTAAGATATTTAAGCACATAAGGGCTGTTGAACGCATAACTTTCTAGAAAATATCAATTGCATTGGAAGTTTTTTTTTCCTTAATTATTTTAAAGTCATAAAAATTCATTTAATAAGTTTTAAGGTGTCCTTTTAAAAGAAATAAAAATAATAATAATAACAAAAAGAAAAGACGTATCCAGAAAAGTTACACAATTATCACGCATCTAACCCAAGAAAGCTAAAAAAGTGAAAAGAAAATAAATTAAATAAAAATAGAAAACCCTAAATTAAAAAAAAAAAAATTCCCTCTCTTCTCTCGTCGTCCCTCAACACAGCCCTTTCCTACCGTTATGTTTCAGTAGAGAGAGAAACTACTGCGCCACACTGAGTCACACACCAGGGTTCCTCCAATGGCTGAAGAAATTCTACCTCCCGACGCTTACGCCCACAGCCCCGCTCACTACTTCATCGCCGCCGGCGACTTCCTCCGCCTCCGCCGTCTCCTTGATTCCCTGCCCCGCCTCTCCCATCCCTCTACAATCCTCACAGAGTCAGACTCCCTACTCCAATCCCACCTCGCCGAGAAAATCTCCTCCATCATTGACCGCCGAGATGTTCCCCATCGCGACTCCCCCCTCCACCTCGCCGTCCGCCTCCTCCCTCTGTCGGCTGCCACCACCGCCGTTTCCGCTCTAACTTTCCGCTCTAACCCCCGCCGGCGCCGACCCCTCCCTCGCCAACTCCTCGGGCTGGACTCCCCTTCATCTAGCCCTCTCACTCCGCCGCCGCACCCTCTCCGTCCTTCTCCTCCGTCATCACCGCCTCTCCGCGTGGTCCAAGCTCCGCCGCCGCCTCCCTTTTCTCCTCCCTGCTCTCCGGCGCATTCCCGACTTCCACCTCCACATTTCTATCCGCTTTGAATCTCCTCTCCTCCCCTTCATCCCGCGATCCGCAATCCCTTCCGATGATATTCGCCTCGCGAAAAGCGCCTCGGATCTTCGCGCAGATCGTCGCCGCCGTTTGTCCTTTCTATTCCTCTCCAACCCCGATAATCCCGATCTTCCTTTTGGTTCTCTCCTTGTTCTCGACCGCGATCGAAAGGAGATCAGCGACGCATTTGATGGTGCAGATGACGAGACCGAGGTCGAGGCGATGGCCGCTGATTCTACTGCCTATCGCCCTGGGGTTGACATCGGTAACGCTCGCCTGGTTCCGTGCACGACTTGGCGCCGTCGAGAGAGGATGGAGACAGTCGGGGAGTGGAAAACTCGTGTCTATGAGCTTCAGAATGTGATATTTAGTTTCAAGACACTGGCCGCTTCTCTAGCGGAAGAGGAATTGCCTGAGCTAAAGCTTGATGAAGATGCAGAAGAAGGGTTTATTGTTGCGGAGCTTGGGAATGTGCCTGCACGGCATAGCTGTTATGAGCGAGGGGGGTTTGGCCGTGCGGAAGAGATGGAGATGGGTCGGCGGAGGAGTGTGGATGCGGTGGTGCCGGAGAGATTTGGTGTGGGGAGTTGTGTGTTGAAGAGTAAGGAGAAGGAGGTGGTGAAGAATTTGAAGCCGACGGTTTGGCTAACTGAGGATTTTCCCTTGAAGACTGAAGAGCTTCTGCCGATGCTGGATATACTTGCAGATAAGATTAAGGTTGTGAAGCAGCTCAGGGAGCTTCTCACGACCAAATTCCCACCTGGGACTTTTCCGGTCAAGGTAACTGATCTGAACTTTGAAAATTTTTGCTTTTTATTACCTGCATTGTCGTTTCATCTTACG
This sequence comes from Phalaenopsis equestris, assembly GCF_001263595.1. Taxonomy (NCBI): domain Eukaryota; kingdom Viridiplantae; phylum Streptophyta; class Magnoliopsida; order Asparagales; family Orchidaceae; genus Phalaenopsis; species Phalaenopsis equestris. The sequence continues at coordinate 46,652 of NW_018228523.1, forward strand.
AGAACAGAACTGTGAGTTGCAATTTTAGAAAACTTTGTTGGCTTAGCCGATAGAGAATTGGTGCTTGATTTCATTCCATCACATGGGACATTGCAATGGCTGGTTTCAGCCAGCGAATTTTTTGACGATAAAATGGTGATGTGGATTATATGTTTGATGAATGGTAAATGTTAGAGGATCTGCAACGGGAAAATGAGTATAACCAGGGTTCTTGGTAGATTATTTTTCACTATTATATGTGCTGAATTGTTGCTATTAGAGCATATGGAGGTAACATGCTACCAAAAGCTTTGCTAGCTGTAGATATTGAAAATAAAACAGCTAAAATGGAGTTGCAATATGCGATAATGTGGGAAGAATGGTCCAGTTTTGAGAATTGATTTGGGTAAATGGTTGGCAAGGAGAACTATAGAAGGGATGTCCCAGCACATCTATCTCCTATCAAGGCAAATTCTGGGAAGTTGGGATGCAAATGAACTGAGAAAGTGCCTGCTTGAGCCAGAGCTTGTTTAACAAAATAAATGATTTTTAATCGGGCCTTAATAGAGCTTTACTTGAGCCCTACTCAATCTTTATACAAGCAGCTTGTTAGAAAAACTGATAGTCAAAAAATAAGTATTTAAATGATAATGTTTATGAATGTGTAATCGAGCCTTGATCGAGCTTGTCACGAACTTATTCATAAGATTTAGATGATATTGTTTATGAAAATAAATAAATTAAACAAGTTGTTCAATTTTTTTTGTAATCAAACACATATGGAAGTGATCAAACTCGTTTTATTTATTATTCAAACAATCATTAACGAGCTTTAATCGAGTCGAGCCACGAGTAGTTTGTCAAACGCTAGGTTCATCTACAACTCTATTAGGAAGGGATCCATAGCATAATAATTGGTGGGGGAGCCAATCTTACTGTTGCATTATGGAGTTTTGTCCCATGCTGTTAAATTGAATCCTCCAAATCATTATGAAGGAAAATTAATCATTGTTTCAGGACCACGTCCCTTTGAGTGAGAAGGACTTGAGTGTGTCAAATGGCTGAAATCATGTGATTTGGGATTATTATGAGATTGACAGAGACAGCTGGTGCAGCATGATGGGTATTTGCATAAATAGAGACTCGTCGTGAAGTTCACTATATTAATCTGAAGAATGTGGATATGCTATGGTGATTGAAAGGAAGACCAAAATGTAAAATCATGAGTGGCTTTCTATATAATTAGTAAAAAAATTCAATTTTAAATTGTTATTTATATAATTAACAAGCATTCCATTTCTATGTATTTATATCACTAACTCCTAAATTTTCATATTTAGGTTTATAACACTATGTTTTCATAAATTTATGCGTGAAAATATGTATTTCACTTAAAAATAAGTGGTAATGGTTTTTTCGACGTGATGCTAACGATTTGAGTGCTATAAATATAAGTATAGAATTTTAGCTGGTAGATGTGTGAATACATAAGTATGTATGTAAATGCCCCTTCTTTTTAAGTTTTACAAATTGTCCATATTTTAGGATGAAGCCTATTAGTTTGCCCATTCCCGCTTTGGACGCTACTGTTTTGGTGGGCCTTGGTCTGCTTCTGTTATATTTTGGATATATGTTAAGGCATTGGATAGAACCACGGTTAATTTGGCATGTGCCATACCTACCAGACATGAAAGCAAATATAGAATAATTCCATGGTTATAGCTCACAAAGCACCCTACTTTTTCTAGTTTTCATCTTATCACCTCAAAACATAGCTGGAACTGAATTTAGGTCTACCTTTTGCACTTTTGATTTAATTGGCACTGAATATTTTTATGTAAAGCACGGAAGGGATTTTACGTACTCATATTTATTTAGATTTTGATTTACATTATTTTCTAAAGCAGTATATTTAGAATTTTTATGTTTGGTTAGGCTCTTTTAGGTTGTCTCCTCTTTTCAGTTGAAGTTACCTCCATTTTCATGAAGACAGGATAGCACAATATTTGTTATTACTTTCATGGAAATATGATATAGTATCAGTTTTCTTTTTGTTAGCTTTTTTTTTCTATTCGCTGATGTTCCGTTATTTGAAACTAGAATTTAGCATTTGTTATTACTTTCATGGAAATATGATATAGTGTCAGTTTTCTTTTTGTTAGCTTTTTTCTCTTTTCGCTGATGTTCCGTTATTTGAAACTAGAATTTAGTACTCCTCTACCAAATTGAACGAATTTATAATTTTCATAAGATTGTGATAGTATAAAATATTTTATTTCTTATCGGTGGATGCTCGTAAATTCGCGGCGGTAGAGTGTTATATTAATGTCCTATTATTATGTGAAGATTAGGCACACAAACATATAAAAAAAAAAAAAAAAAATGGAAAAAGAAAAAACAAAAATTTTTTCCCGAAAAAAGGGTAAAAACCACGAGGTCTAGCCTAATTAAAACGACTCAACTATGTCGAGGTAGGTTACAAGGCTTTATAGGTCGTTGAATAGTCGAAATAATATTACACAAGTAGGGGTTCCTAATGTGACTTCTGCTAAATGACTGGCGGAATATATTACGAAGGTAGTGGCGACCCGATTGTTGTGAAGGAAAACAAAAAATAGAGATAATGTGCCAGAAAAGCTGATGTCAGTGTCGTCGGTAGCGACAACCCGACAGTGGTGGTCCACGGTGGCGGTAACTTGATGATGATGGTTCTGCAGGAGCGATAATAGTGGTCGGCAGTGGTATTTTGACAGCAAGGGCGGCGATGGCGATGGCGATGGCCAAGCAGAGCTAGTCTAGAAGGCGATGGCAATGACTAGAATGCATGGTCTGGTAGCGGCAATTGTGGTGGTCGAGTTGTAGTGGTCCAGCAATGGCATAGCCAGACAACTGTGATTTGGTTGTGGTGGCAGGCAGACGAAGGGGGTCTAGCGATGACAACGGCGGGCACGGTGGTTCGGCAGAGGCGCGGCCCAATGATTGTGGCCCGACAGTGATGGAGCTGAGGAATCCTGGAGAGCTTGGAGCTACTTCAGCTTTCTCCACCAATTCTAAATACCCCTTCAAGCAGAGAGTGACAATCTATTAATAGATTTTGAAAGTGGCATCCTCTGTAAATACTGCATAAATCCAAACCATTCTATCAAATAACTAGGAATGATTCCTTTGACCAGATGTAGTTATATGAACATTTGAATGTTTTAATATTGTCAGAATTCAGTAATAGTAGTCTTGTCGGATTCATCTTGTTGAGACGCTCGATTTGACTATATACTTACCAAATTTTGAAATCAATTGGTCCCCCAAAATATATTCGTAAGCTTCTCTTTATACTTTAAGTGCATGATCTGGGTTCACTTGGACTCAGATCAAATTATTTTGTCATTTCTTTTATCTCACCGAGATACTTCATTTGATCATAAATTAGAGTGTAGGTATTTTCAAATTTGATATTTGAAGCTTTCAATTCAAATATGCATCGAGATTCGTGTGAATTGATATGATTTTTTAAGGACGTATCACTTATAAATTAGGTATATAAGCATTGTCATTAAAAGAAAAAAAAAACAAAATATTCTGGCTCATTTTTTATTAGGATGGTCTTAATTTCACACGTGACGTGTTAACATTTTTAAGATGTTATAGATATACTGATTACATTTAACGGTTTTAATGTTTTTTTTTTTTTTTGGTCATACATTTCACAGGAAATGCTTACATTATTATTTAATATATCAGCAAATCTAAATCTCATAATTTCCGGCAATTTGAATATAATAGAAATTTCACCATATTTTTAAGCCCATTGCGATCGAAATTGGGTCATATTATACTCCTTTAAGGATGACTGTTGAGCAGGCATGGCATTCAACGAAGCAATTGAGGTGTTTTGATAAAATTATTCTTGCCTTCCTTGATAAAATTAAAATATGACACCCAGGCACCCATATTTTTTTTGTTTTGGATTGGCTTTAATGCTATAATTTCAATGCTACACTTGTAGATCTCCTAATCTACTAGACCACTGATCAAAATTAAAGTTTCTGAAGAAAATCTGCAGCTATTGAATTTTCTTAAGATATTTTTGCTTCTTTTTTTAACCGTTTATGTACTTTTTGGTGGTGTTATATATTAGCTCGGTGCATCACAACCCATGCAAATATTTCCTATGACATCCTTGCTGTTATGAAAATTCCCTTGAGAACGAATCTTTTGAGGTAAACTGAATAATATAATATGGATCTTTCTTCTTTCTCTCCTCTCTACTATTTTTTTTCTATTTGCACATTATATTTTAGAGGCATTTACGTATATATCAGTCAATTCCTAAATATTTACATATCTAATATCTAAATTTTACATTTTGCATTTATATCACGCAAAGCTTTCATATCACAGAAAAAGCACCACTATTTTAATTTTAAAGTGAAATACACCTTTTCATGCATAGGTAATGAGGTATTTATGTAAAAGTTGAAGTTTATAGGTTAAATATGTAAATAGGAATTGAGTGGTATGTGTTGGGATTGATTTTGAGCATATAGAGCTTCGATTGGTTTACAAACAAAAACCACACCGTGGAATAGAATCACACAAATTCCTGAAATCCGGAACAAAATATTGAACAGAAGCATAACAAAACAATTCCAGAATAAAATACACCAAGATTTACGTGAAAAAACCCGAGAATGGAAAAAAAACATGGAGCCACACTACCAGAAAATTTCACATGAAGAATTATAAATATACAGTGATACACGCTCAAATCAACTCTCTGCAAATACATAAACTTACATAGCTTCACTCCAAACCCTTTCTCTCAATCTCACAAGAGAAAGCCCTCGTTGAAATCCTCCTTCTCAACTCTTTTTTGTTTCATCCTTCATCCCTCAAATCGAAGCTTAAGAATTGAAACCAAGAACAACTGCCTCGGTGATCTAACTGCACCACCACCAGATGTAATTATTCTGCTCGCTCGGGAAGAAAGACCTGGAACAAAGCCAATACGGCGTGGTTATGCCTCTTTGGGCGTGGTTAAACCATTTGATAACCTTTGGATCGACGTAACTATGTTGATTTGACTTAATTACGCTTTGCAGAAGATCATCTTGATGGTTGTGGGAGCTTCTTAGGCTCCATATCCTCAACAACATGCTTGTAAATCTTCCTATCTTTTATTTTCAAAAGAAATCAAGAACGCCATTGCTAAATTATTTACGTGCGTAATGTGCTCTCAAGTGTCAAGTGAACAATCTACTTGGTACAAGCCATTAAGCAATCAATTATTAAAGCATTCAAAGTACCCCATATGTTTATCATCTTTTCTCCCTTTTTCCATTTTTAATAAATTTATCTCATCTCATTTGTGAGCTTACTTATCATTTGCCACACCCTTTCATCAGAAAAGTTTGGATTGACACATGATAATAAATAGCAGCAACAACCTATTTATGCATTGTAACAATTTTTTTTTTATTGCTGATTTGAAGATATTGATTGGGTCTGCATTTCTTAATTTTGAGTACTCCTACAGTCATCACTTTATGCATAGTATATGTTGCAATGGACATGTAATATTTGTTTTTGGCTTTATTTGTATTTCTTTCATTTTAAACAAACATATTTACTGCTTACTTTTCCCTCTATTCTATATTTCTTTGTACTCCAATTTCTGCTGCAGGTTTCCATCCCAATCATTCCAACTGTGAGAATGATCATTACATTCACCAAATACATCAGTCTCCAACCATCAGAACAGTTTTTCACACCTCTTTCAAGCCCGAGGCATCTTCCAGCCCCGGAAGAGAGAGATCAAAGTAAATCAGAGAGCATGAACCCAAAGTCATGGCTGAAATGGGGCAGCAGTTCTTCAACTAAATCTTCCGTTTCACGATCAAAAATGGTTAACACGCAGATGGATGAGCATGTGGATCCATTTATTATCCCGAGCGATTACAAGTGGGTGAGTACCAAAGACAAAAGCCATAGGATAAAGACAACTAAGTCAAAAAAAGGGAAGCAAAAGGAGATTTGGTGAATGGAATATGGATAAAGCTTCGTCTTCCCCATTCTATTAACTTCTTGAGGGGACCATGCTGTTTATAACATTTTACTTAGTATAGCTTGGAGTCTGCAAACATGGAGATAATATAGGCTGACTAGATGGAAAGGAGAAGTTAGAACCCGAAATGGATTTGGGCGTTGTAAAAGGGTGTTGGTAGTTTGGTAAAAAAAAAAAAAAAAAAGAACTTTTCTTACGTAATTGTTGTCTAAATAGTTTAGGGAATATGTTTTTGTTGTAATTTTGAATGATATTTTATTGGCCAGGAAGAAGGGAGTTTGCAAATTTTGGCTGATGTCGTGCTTGAATTCGACCAAATTTTAGTCAATACAAAATCAAATTCATGCTCGATCCGAATTTGTTTCTGGATCTAAATTGAGTTCTTAGATTGATTCAATTTGAATTTACTCAATTCTTGTTTCCAAGTTTAAGTCAATTAGTACTTTGTTTTCGTTCAATTGTATATGTAATAATTAAAAGCATGATATTAATAAAAAATTGTGCTTGTGTAAAAGAAACAACAAATAATATTAAGTGCATGTTGTGCTGCATGTGTCAGATTTTAGGTACTTGCGTACTCTTGTATAATATATATGTTTCAGCCAATCATACCTGGTTAACCGTCATCATGCTTTGATAAATAAAAATTTGATCTTCATGGGCTTTTGTTTCCCTCCTAAATACATATTCATGTATAAGAATTACTTGAATCATTATGTTGATTTTCACGATACTGTTGTTCATGCCATTAATATGCATGTTGAACGAGATCCTATTTTTGCCCTAGGGAATAAATTGAAGATTGTTAAAAAAGCTCTTTTAAGTGCTAATTTGGCCTTTCATAAGTACATACTTAAGGCCTGTTTGGGGTGGTTTATTGTTGCTTTTGTGTTTTTTAAAACAGGATTTATGTGTTTGTTTCGTGTGTTTCGCCTACTTATCCCAAATGCCGCTCACATTTTATTATTTACACGGCCGCGGGCTGGACCTCGTGGCCTGCGTTCTTACCTTTCGGAGTTAACGCGCTTTTAATCTCATTAAGGATTTGTAGATCTCTCAAAAGGACATTCATTCTACTTTGAATGCTCGGCCTCTTTCTAAAATTTTCCTTTCTCAAAGCAATCAAATTCAGAATATGTTTATTGAAGCTACTTTTTGTGAAACTCTTGGATTAAGCAAAGCCCAAAGTATTATTGGTTCTATAAAGGAGAGAATGATACAACATTTTTCTGTCGAAAAATTGAAAGTAGAAGCGATAAAAAGTTTTTTAAAGAGTTATTTCAAATAATGAGAGTGTGATACTCAACTTGGCATTGTCAAAGAGAGTATTTCTTAACTTTTTACCTTGCTTAATTACAGCTCTACCTCTTCTCTTAATGCCCTTATGCAAATTCCTGTGGCCAGCTTCTTATTCAGGAAAAGATTGATATGCTACTTGTTGATTTCACAAATGAAGATCTCAATAAAGCCTTTTTTTCATATTGAAATTGATAAGTCCCTTGGGGTAATCCAACATGCCTCTGATACCAAAATGGATTAATATACGATCGCTGAATTGGGGTCACACAGAACTTAATGCCAGAAATGAAAACAAGAAATGAAAGATATATTAATGAAAACCCTTACAAAAGACTGATATCACACTGAAGAGTAGACTTCGAGAGCTCTTCCCGTCTGTCTGCATCTTCCTCTTAAACTCTATTTATAGGCAAACTAAAAGAAAACCAATCGACAGTGGTTGAGAAAATAGTAAGCTTTCCAGCTCACGGACTCAATAAGATATAGTAAAGCAAACACACGTCACCGAAAGGAAAGATTACTTTCAGCTTTACAGTTCACAGACTCAATAATATATAATAAAGCAAACCCATTCCACCGAAAGGAAAGATTCCTTTCAGCTTTACAATATAATCGTACGCCTAGAAATAATTCTTGTGAGTCAACAGTGACCCACCATTTGCTCCCATGTGAAGCTAAATTGAATTATTCAAGCTCTTATTTGTGACGTCAACAATGATGTTTGTAAGATTGGCCAGTTGTTGTTCCATACGGTAACAGTATGGTGAAACAACTGCCCAAGCATTCCCCTTTGTAGACATGCTTCGACTGTATCTGGTTTTATTCTCAAGTATAGCTTGTAGAATACGTAACTCGTCCAGTACTTTCATCACTTGTTCTTCCTCGATTCGTCTGGCGGCCTTTTGAAGCTTGTCGTGTGCGTCCAAGGTGATGGGGTGGTCATGCGTTGCCTAGAGGAGATCCCAGTGACGATCATTTGCTTCCTTTGGATGGAGACTTGAAATGTCTGATCCAACTGCCTTGAAAAACTTCTTTCCATAAATTTTCGGTGGTTGCTGCTACCGTCCATTCTTCTAAATCTGTAAAAATAAAACGAACAAATTCTTCTTCTTCAGGACCTACAAAGAACAAACGTTAGTCTTGAGAGCGCGTCGGCAATGATATTGTTTTTGTCGTCGATATTTTCAAAGTTCACAATGATCCCCAAGTCATTGATATAATCTGTAAATGAAAGTCATCGAACACGTGAAGACTTATTTTGAGTCATTTTGTGATAAAAAGATATAATAGTTTGGCAATCTGTTCTGAGAGTGATTTTTTTTTTGTCAAAAAAATGGATTTTTAAAGAATTTAATGTTTCCATACATGCATGGATTTCGACATCGATTGTTGACTTTAGAGTGGGAAGTTTCCCACCAGCGTAGGCACAAATTCGTTCTGTGCTCCTTGAATTGTTTTTCCGTTGCTTTCACTTGTACTTTCCCCCCCCCCCCCCATCCTTCCAGGCACCCGTCAGTTTCAAGGATAATATATGCGTCTTCCGTGGGTATCCTAGGTCCGACAAGTTATGAACTAATTCTTTGATCTTCTTTACGAGAGCCCAGTTGTGCTCCTTCATGTGTTTATCACCGTGCAGTGACATTTTTTGATATAATGGCCCAAGTAGTGTACCTAAATTAGGTATGTATGCTCGTGCATAGTTTAGTATGCCCAGTCATGATCGTAGGCCATGTTTTTATCTAAGTTTTGCGTCAGGAAAATCGACAATCTTTTTGATGGTGTGCGGCTATAATTCGATACGCTTGTTGCCAATGACTGCACCTAAGAAGTCAATCTTTAGTGTCGCAATTTTCATTTTGGATGTTGATAGTACTAACCCTTCCGCTTCTACTATTTTTAGGAATTTTTCCAGATGCACTTTATGCTCCTGTTCAGAGTTATTAAATAGTAATATATCATAAATATAGACAATTAAAAAGTTAGAGCAATTCCAAAAACAATGGTCCATTTTTCTTTGAAAAATTGCCGGTGCACTTTTAAGGCCGAATAGCTTGACAAGCCATTCATATAGTCCAGAAGGAACTATGAATGCAGTTCATTCAATAGAATCAGGATGCATAGCAACCTGGTGAAAATCGCTCTTTAAATCAAATTTGAAGTATATTTTGCTATTACCAATCTTCTTGAGAAGTGCATTGATCCCTGGTAGCGAATACTGGTCTTTTTATGTGTTGTCATTTAACGATCGGTAGTTGAACACCAGCCGCTCCTTTCCATTTATTTCTCTAACAGTTTTAGGATCAAATAAGGTTCCGAAGTTGAAAATCATCGACATAGTTCTATGCCGACTTTTGTTTGGCCTGATTACCTTTAATGCGAGTAACCCATCAATATGTCTTTTGAACTGCTCTTGCATTGCTGGCGTTACATGTTTCAGAGGCTTATCATGTATTGTCAGATCAGGATTGATAATATCAAGTCTGCATACGACTTGATTTTTACTCCAATGTTTTAAGGGATCCTCACCAATAAATCCATTGTCTTGTAATCGCCGGAATATTGTTCGGAATTTTTGGATAAATGGATTTTCTTCATTCATTATATTTGAATATACCCATTCTGGTTGCATTTCTAGATAAAAACCATAATTCATTCCTAGTTCTGGGATTTGTTTGGCAGCAATTTCAAGCTCGGTTGTTGTGTTTACATGTGTAATTTTTTTATAGAAGGTCACCGTGTTCCCATCTATTCGTACTCCACCATTTAGACTTCGTATGAAATTACATCCGAGTAGTATTTGTATTTCGTCTTTTGTATCCATATCAAGACAATAGATGAGAGGAATACGGAAGCTATGTTTGTTTATTAACATAGTTCCTGCTTTTATCTTTTTATTTGCATTTGTTATAAAATTTACGCTGCTAAAAGATACCTAGTAATTTAATTCTTCAAGTGTCGAACCTGGCACATCATTGATGTTTACACAACATGATGTTGCGTCTGTGTCAACTATGGCTCGTAGACTGAAACGTGTGACACCTGGTACATCAAACGAAATGATTAGATTAAATAGTCAGTTGATCGTTTTCTCGGTTTTGGGTTTGTCCTTTGACTGCTTACTTCAAGAGACCTTTCACGGGTTTTGGGTTTGTCCTTTGACTGCTTACTTCAAGATTTTTGCACCAAGGTCGTCGCTTGGCTCTCCATCCAGTTGCCCTTCGTCACTTTCTTCAATTCTTAGTTGTTTGGCCTTATCATGTAGAAGTAATTCTTGCCTTGCTTCTTCGAATTGTGATTCAAGAAGTTCCTGCAATCGCTGCTGTAATTTGCGGTTTTCTTCGACCAAGTGGTCCGAGTATTTTAGTAGTTCTTGGATCAATGTGTCTTTGGATTGGTATGGTTGGAGAATTATCTCCTTCTGAATAGAAATTGTGAGGTAAAAGTTAGAACATAACGGGCATACAGTTAACTTGCATACAGGGCAATGTATGCGTATATGTATGTTTGTAGTAATACATCAATAAATGCATCGCGTATAAGGCCCTTGTATGGGCTTATTGTGTTCCCTTATGTGTGAACAATTCTCCTAATCGTCGCGTAGTTGGATGACGCATCGCCATCCTAAATCTTCTTTCATTATGTCTCCAATTTCTTTGGATGTTAGATTTTCTAGGGCTTGTTTAACGTGAGTCAGAGTCTTTCACTCATTCTCCTTCGGAGATGCTACAGATTGCATCTGACTGTTCTTCATCCAGATCAACTGAAAGAATATCATAATCATCAAGAAGATCCAGGTTATTTAGTATGGTGACCCTGGCCATATTTCCTCGTTTGTTTTTGCATTCTCGAGCAAAGTGACCCTCTTCACCACATATGTAACATCGGCATTTAGTGGATCTTGGTTTGTTCTTATTCTTGATTACCCGTTGGTGAAATGGGTCAAACCACATCAAACTCATTAAGTATTTCTTAATCATCACAAAATTACCTAATACTATCTATAAAGTCATTGTTATGCTAATTACTTATAAGCTTAAAGTTATCCTTCCTAGCTTCATCCACTCATCTCAAGTTGTTTTTCTTTCAGCAAGTTATATAGTCGATAATATCACATTGGCTAAAGAATTATTGCAATGTTTTCAATTCTGTCAGCCATCCCAAATGCTTTTCTTCTAAAATGCTTCTTAAGAAAGACTTTGATTCAGTCAACCAAAACTTCATTCACAAAAGGCTGAAAAACATGAGATCTCCAAAGTTTGTTTGATAGATCAAAGCATTCTTTTTATGACATTTCTAACATGCAAGCCAACCTCACAAAATACACTATTTATTTATCTAAATTTGTTAATGATTTGCTCAAGTAGAATTGTAGCTGAATTCTTGGTTTTCAAGAGAAATTACTCCCTTTGGTGCATTTGAGGATAACTATCAATTCTACTAAGCTTAATTTCATTACCTGTCACAAGCTTATGCATAGGAATCTCTATTTGAGTGGCTGGAAACAAAAAAATTCTTACTTTTGCAGGCAGATTTCAAGTCATTAGAACCACTATTTAGAACTTCCTCCAATATTAGTTTAGATCTACCACCATCCCAAAAACATTAAGAAATGTATTTTGTAAGAATCGAAATATATTTTCACCTTTTTCTCTTCTTTCCTTCCTTGCTCGTTGCTTCACCGACTTCCTAAACCGCGACGCTTTCCTCTTTCTTCTCCCGCTTGAACTTGTCACCCTCCTTTTCTTCGCTTAGATAGAGACGACCGTGGGCTAGGGGAACCTCACCACTCCCTCCTCTCGATCTTCTTCCTCCCTCTCTCCCGACTTCGCTGACCGAACCCCGTCGATACTATCGCGAATGGATCTAGATGTGAAAGTAAAGTGGGATCGCGATGTACATCGACCCGGAAATCCCATCTTCTTCTTCCTTCCATCGCTTCTACCCGAAACCATCTGGGAAGGTAACCCCCGTCCGTCTCTTCCTTCCTATCTGGCGCATGCATTAGCTTCTCTGGATGCCTGGATCCGTCTTCCAATGGATTCGTTGATTCCTGGATCAAAGGCAGGAGAAATGGGCTTTAAGAGGATTTGAAATTTTTATTTCTTTGCTATTTGTTAGGTTGAAGGTGTTAGCTAAAATTGATTGTAATTAATTTCATAAGTTGTTTCTATTAAATATTATTATAATATTAATTTAATAAAAGAAGTAATAATCATAAAATAGATGTTGATTGTGCCTAATTTAATTTCATAACTATTTATATTTTTCATATTCTAATTGTGTAGGATCACTCGTTATACCGTCAAATTTGTAGAAATATCATTGTTTTTGTCTCGAGGTAAGTAACTGTTGTCTATTGGAGCATAAACATACCCTTCTTAATTTAGGGTGTTAATTCTTATCAATTGTAGTAGTATCATAATTATTATATAGAATTGTCAATCATGTCATTGTTATGTCAAATTGTACTTGTTATAGACTTCAATTATTGCTCATGATGGAAGCACTGATTATCTTAAATTATTGATTCAAAGTTTAGATGCATGTAAAAGTTAACTAGAATTTATAATTATTTTTATACATTTCTATTGATGATATTTCACTTTAAGGAAAGTATTTTTGTAATTCTCTTGTAGGTATAACAGGTAATTGAAGTGGGGTAGGCGGGAGAAGATGTGGAGCTTAAAGAAGGAAAACTGGTTACTGGGCGCCTAGGCGTCGGACCCTTGGGCGCCTAAGTGCGAGTCCCAATCTTCTAAACCTGAGTGGTTGGTGCTTAAGTGTCATCCATCGGCCTCCTAGGCATCCGACCTTGGGGCACCTAGGCGCTCGTTCAACCCTATGTATACAGAGAGTATGATGCCTATATGCCAAACCCCTATCGCCCAAGCGCCAGCAACTGTTTTGGGAAGTTGCTAAAGTTCAAGTGCCAAGGCGTAGCAGAATTGTGGCTAAAGGTTAAAGTCCTGGACGTTAAGTATTGGAGCTTATAAATAGTCAAGTATTGCTGAATTTGAGCGAATTGATGCCAGTGGGCTATTGATTGTTGTTAATGGGCTAAGGATTGATCATAATTGGCTATGGATTGATGCTCTTAGGAGTACTTAGAGGGTTCTACTTGGAGTTCCTTGTTCCAGTGTAGGAGAAGAGGAGATTTTCCAATGTAGAGGCTTAAGGAATCAGGAAGTGTGCTTGTTGAGTCAACTTTTGATCGTTGTAAGGGAGAAACTAGCTAAGTATCTTTGTATTGCTTTGTGTGTTTGTGTTATAACAAAGAGTTAGTGGATTTCCCTTGTGTTCAATGCATTTGTTTTGTGAAATCAACATTCTTCTTAGGTAAACATTTGTCTCTTTTTTTATGATTAGGTAGAATGAATGGAATGTGAAGTGTTTTATGATTTCTTTATTTATAATTGGTGATGATTAACCTTAAGAACTTAATTTATTTTTCATTCTGGCCAAGTGAATTGTTTAAATATGTTGTGAACCATAAGTCTTGGGAAAGCTATGGTAGAATCAACTTGGTTAATTACATTAAACTATGTAATATAGATTGATATGCCTTGTGGGGAGATGTAAATATTAGGGAAATATGGTTTGAAAAGATAGTTATGTGATTTAAGAAAATAAAGTCATTTTTATCCAAGTTTTTTTATGCACTTGAATGAGAGTAAAGAAAATTGTTGATCCTATTTGTCACTAAATATTTTATTACTTGCAATTTTGATTTAATGTTATTCACTTTACTCATTACAAGAAAGAGCCTCTTAAGTATTTGATATCCTTTAATCCAAATTGCAAAAAGTAGGATTACTTGTATGAGATTTAAATTTTTTGTTAGTTGTAGCACAGTATGTTAGCTTTTCAAACTTTAACATTTTCAACTTTTTAGGCTATGACTTAAAACCAATATACTAAAACTTTTCATATTTTAAGTTACCTCGTTCTTTGTGGGCTCGACATTCCGGACTAAAAAATTTGATATTACTGAAATGACAGATACACTTGTGTGAGCCCCTGGTGTGTGGTTGCACCTGGAAGCGGTATCAAGTATTTAGAGCCATTGTCGGTGAGCGACGATGATTTGAATTAGGAAAATTTTAGTTGAACTTTTACGTCTTAGACATGAAAACCTATAGTATAAATTATTAGTGTTTTATTTTTTTTCACAGTTTTTGAAAAAGAAAGAAAAATAAACTATTTTTGTTTGATTGTGTATGAACTTTTAGGGATCTCTAGTTCGTATATGCATAGTTCAAGACCTACTGAACTTGAACCATATTATTTAGAGTTAGAAAGAACCATTAGGAAAATTTGGAAACAAAAAAGACTGGAACAACTCGTAGGTGAGATGACAAACAATCTAAATAGCAATTCAAAAATTCAGGAACCAACCCATGAAAATCCAAATATACACAGACCCTTAAGCGATTATGCTAACCCTACGACAGATGAAATTCATTTTAGTATTCAAACCCCTACCATAGAAGCTAGCATATTTGAACTAAAACCCGTTATCATTCAAATGGTGCAAAACAATCATTCTGGGGGAGCCTCGTCTGAAGATCCTTGTAATCCTTCAACTTTTTGATCGCTCGATCACTTATCCAAGGAGGGTGTCAGCCGCCAAACATGGAAATGTGTTTAATTTAATACATAAATATAATTTTTGAAAATTATATTTTGATTTTGAAAACTATGAGACTAAACAGATCTCATACATTTAGTAGTTTAAATAAACGAGCACAGCACCACAAACTTTGCACCTATCCCAAGGAATAGACACATTGCTTGACAGTGAAACTCGGTTAAATAAACTAAGGAATTCATAACATTTGTTTTGTCTGTGAACCATTTATGTTGAACAATAAGTTCCTCTGTCTAATATAAAAGAATTTGGTAAGGTTTATGTTATCTGGGTTCTAAAGTTTCCTATAAAGGCAAGCCCCTATAATTAATTACATCATAAATGATTGAAGTCACTTAAGAAAATCTCTCGATAATGATCAGTGGTTCTGCTATCAAGAATTTCAAAATTCAAAGTTTTCATGGATGATCTTGGAAATAGCAAATGGGATATGATCGAAGTTAGAATAGTTATTCAGAAGTCCAGATGAGCGGAAAGGTTAAGGATGTCACAGATCTGAGGGAAAAACCTCTGTTGACTTCCCAAATTATCCTACTATTTAACTTCAATTTAAAACAGATTATTAGATGTTCATTTTGCTAGTTTTATTATTTAGGGCTTACATATGCATGATATTGATCGTACAAATAACCTGGAAGATAGGAGGATTTACGTCTTATTGAATGTCGACCTCGGAACCTAAGACGAGTTATGACTTATGTTGCACAATGTGGTTGTACAAAGGCCTAAAAGATAAGTTGAGGATTTACGTCGTGTTAGACGGACTACCTCGAAGTTTTGTAGTTTGTTGTTTAAATTAAGAAAAGGTTTGTTGTTGTACGCTCATATTCTCTCTCGAAGATGCCTTCTGCAAGTTCTCGTCATAGCTTCAAGCTCCTTGTTGAACGAGCAGTCCTAAAGTCTAAAGTTTAAAAGGTTTTACTGTGTATGTTTCTAATATTTTGGTATTGTTGTTGTTATTGCTGCTTTGGTTTTGGTTTTGATTTTGCATGTAAAGTAAATAAATGCAAGTAATGAAAAACTGTAAAGTAAATAAAGGAACTGTTATGCATAAAATAAAACGTGTGTCTGTGCTTCTGCTACCGCTGTATTATTAGTGTCACAAAGCATAATATAATTTACAGGAAATTTAAATAAATTACAGGAAAGGAAAGCAGGAAATCCTGGTATGGAAAATTCATAACAAAAGCACGAACTGACAAAACAAAACCCTTAGTCACATATGAAAGATCAAGACTGAGCATAAGACATCGGTAGAGGTGGGGGCTCAGAGTTGGACTGAGCGCCTCCTAACCTTGGGTAAGAGTTACTAATGCGAGGTGAATTTAGTGTGTTAATTTTACATATATTTTTTAATATTACAAAATACACACGACATATACAATATTAAATATGCAAATTAATCTCAACCAAAATAACTTTTATGAAAATAGTTTTATCTTTTAAAAATCTTTAAACTACCAAATCTCTTAAAAATAACGCAAGTATACGTATCGCTCAAGTAATAAAGGGCTTTAATGGAATTCTAAATATCGATCCCACAAGGAAGCTGGAAATGCCTATTAGAAAATTCTTAAGATTATAATCTAAACTACAATATTAAACTAAAAAAGTGAAGTGTTAAATTTGAATATAAACTAATAGAGTGAATGCTAAATAAGATGCAGTAAAATGACAAAGTTAATTAAACTAATTGCTAAACTTTCAAAAGTAAAATTATGAAAACTAAACAAAGTTTTTTGTGACGAAGACTTCAAATTTGAGAAAACATCATTGCACTTTACAATAAGTATATGGATTGTGAAGAAATTAAAATCATTTGAAAATACATATATAAATTGTTTTGTGCCAAATAGAAGCAATCTTATTATTTAGCCTCTTCCAAGTGCATAAAGAACATTGACTAATCTAGAGTTTGGTCCCTAATTCCGTGGTTAGTCTGGGAGGATGTTGGTTGTCACTCCAGAGCTCCCACTACTTTCTCACTTGAGGGCTAACAATTGCATCAGTTTCCAATCAACTGGACCAAATTGAGAATTTTAATCTGTCACCTTAAAATCTTCAATTCTGCATCCAATAAAGTATATTTCCTTATTTATTTACACTCAACTCCATGGATGACATCCTCTCCCATGAAATCAAATGTGTTTCTCACTATGTTGTAGAAATCATAGCCCTCTCAGAACATATATTTCTCAAAATATTTTAACATTGCAATTAGCCAAATTGAAAAGTAAATGAAGTTAAGAGTTCAAATCATCACAAATTATTGAAATTTAAAATTAAGAGTTAAAATCATCACAAATTATTGAAATTTAAAATCATATAAAACAAAATCAATCCTTCACAAAACAATATCTCAAAGTATAGAGAATGATAAAGAAGACTACTCAGAATTCATGAGAAGGAAACAACAAAACACGAATTTCATTAATAAAAATATGTTTACAAAATAAAAGAAATAAAATACACAACTTATCTCACAATTCTTCCCAAAGAAACCCCTAGAAGTTCTCTTCAAGTCTTTCTCTCCTTACAAACACTCTCAATTCTCTCTTAGAAGTGTAATGAATAAGAAATCTCTCACATTCCCTCTCCTCTTACAATCATTGAAGAAAATCTTCAAGTTCTTGACTTTCTCTCTCTCCCACTTCAATCTCTTCTCTTTTCCATACACTTCACTCTCTTTTATTAAAGGTTGCCTCCCTACAAAAAGAATTTAAAACCCCCTTTAAAATTTTATCCTAAAGTCAACTCTTTTGAATTTAAAAGACATATCAATTGATTCAAAAAACATATCTCTTCATAAATAAACCTTTCAAAGTGTCTAGATGCATTGAATCACTCCAAGGGGTGTTTAGAACAAGTGTCCTTTTGAAAATTCAAGCAAAGCAAAATTTGTCTCGAACCACCTTAATCCGCCAAAAGTCGTCTCTGGCACATATGGCGCCAGCTCTTTGTAAAATGACGCATTTGGCTCCATAATTCCCAAAATTCGCTTTTTTGGCTCCAAATTTCGTCTTTTTTATTACTTTTGCTTCAAATGCCTAAAATTGATATACTTGCAACAAAAACATAAAAATTCCCTTCTTTAAATTGTAATATCACCAAAAATAAACATAAAATTTATACTTAAAACAATATTTATACTTAAAATAAACATAAAATTTATACTTAAAACAATATATTATTTTAGTGTATCAGCTATCAACCCGAAAATCTATGGAGGACAGTTCTAACCTCGATTCGAATGACTAACCATGGACCTTTATAAGTTTTCATCAAAATTCTTTAATTTTCATGCAAAGACTGTTGTTTTAAGTTGTTATGCAGAGTTCTCTTTAACAAGAAAAAGAAAATTTTGTTTTATTTCTGCAAACAATTTGTAAGGTAGTGCAGTCTACAAGTTAGTCACTCTAATCAAGCTAGGACTACTGACAATCTAAATGTGTCGGGGGCAACAATCCCACCAAGAGTCGACGAATAGTATCTTCGGTCTTTTCCTCTCTCATTATCAGGGATAGATTTGTAATTGAAGTTAAGTAAAGTGATATTAATCCTTATTAAACGATTGTATCATGCTTAACCATTAATCTGGGGCTTCAAATTAGTTCATTATTGTCTTTCTATCTCAAGCCCCTCACTTGAGAATCTTTCATACTTAATCATCTTCCAACCCTCAATAATTGGAGAAATTGCACTTTTACCATTTTTCTTAGAAAATATTATGAGTTCGTTTTTTTTTTATCCTTTGACCTTTTGGTTTGACCTAAAATTTTATTAGGGTTCAAAATTTCAATTACCTTTTTACCCTTGGGGCCTTTAACTTCATAATTCATTCAATTCAATCCAAATGACTTTAAAAATTTTGTTGAATTGCTACCCATGGTTTAATTAAAATATTAGAGAAGAGTTTGTATTTTTTTATTTTTATCTTATATTTTAGAATTATTTTAGCTCAAAAAAATAAGAATTTTTAATGGTAATCTATTTAATTAACTAAAAAAATATTTTTAGTTCACATTATTCTCCTTTATTTACTGAGTTGATGAGTATATTTATTTTGTTTTTAGCATTTTTTTTATAATAAATTATAATTTTTAAAGTTTTTGTAATTATTTAAATTAGAAATACCCCTTAATTTCCTACTTATTCACGCGACACCCTTATAAGACTCAAATTTTGATATCACATAACACATAAAATTTTTATTTTTCACATATTCATATTTAAAATATCACATAAATAAATTACTGAAAATTTGAATTCCACATATAATTATATATATAACACCTAAAATCAATTTTTACACACAATATTTTTATAAATCCTAAGTTTGAATGGCTAACATGTAAATATATGGGGACTAAGTATCTTGTTTTTGTAAGTCCCTAATATTTGACCAGTAAACACAATATTCAAATAGTTAGCATGTAAATATTGAAGTCTTAGCGTTAAGCATGTAAATATATGAGTTTTGAATTTTGAACATATTTTTACCAAAGTTTTAGTGTTGGGCTTGTAGATCCATAAAAATAGAGTAACATGCATGTAAGTATTAAAGCATAGGCACTAGGCATGTAAACATGTAAGAATTAAGCGACGTGCATGTAATTATTCGAACTTACGAGTTAAACATGTAAATCCATAAGAATCGAGTGAAATGCATGTAAATATTAAAGTTTAAGAATTTGGGATATATATATATATATATATACAAAAATATTGTGTGTGTAAATACATGAGAATAGAGTGGCGTAAATGTAAAGTTTCTTTTCCCCCTTTTTATTTTAATTTTTGACTTGTGAGAACATAGGTATTAATGGCATTCATGTAAATATTAAAGTTTGAATTTTAAGTATACAAGCACAAGTAAATAAAAGCTATCGTGCATGAAAATACATAAAATAACAAAATATGCGTGAAAATATGAAGACATAGATGGTTGGTATGGAAGGACATAAAAAAAAAAGGCATGCGTGTAATATAAAAGCTTAGGTGGTTGATGTGTAAATCCATAAAAATTGGTGTCATGTATGTAAATTCCTTTTTTTTTTAAGGTGTTAGATATGTAAATTAATGAGAATAGAGTGGTGTATATAAAAGCACCAAAACATAAGGATTTAACACAAGAATTAAGTGGCAAGTATGTAAATCCTTTTTTTTTTTTTTTTTGCTGACCGAAATTTCGCCGGAGCTGGAGAGAAGCTCGCCGGAGCGGGACAGGGCCTCGACCTTTGTAAGCTGCGATCCAGTTGTTGTCACTTTTCTGGCGGTCGGAGCTCCAGTGAGGGGAGCTTGAAACAAATATTTTTATTTTGGTTAACGTTAAGAGCAAAGAACAAGATTTTTGGTGGCTTGATCGGGTAGGATGGAGTATGGAGAGGAGTTTCTTGATATGAGGTGTAGTGAGGTTATGATTAGTGGGCTTTTATGAGGAGGCGTGAGAGAAGATCCCCAAGAGAGTTGGAGAAGTGTTCTTGGCTGTAGCTCACGATTTTGGATGGGGGGGGGAGGGGGGGGCTTTGAGAGAGTGGA
>NW_018228523.1:67215-84663 GCF_001263595.1 Phalaenopsis equestris
TGTGGGGAAGGAGAAGCTTGCTGCTTGTAATGCCAAGGAGAAAGGAGTGAGGGGAGGCTGCTTGGTTGGTTTTCGGAGATGAGGAGGGGCTGCTCTTGTTGGTTTTCAATTTCTAGAGGGTGTGAACTACTAAATAAATTCCTCCATTTTTGTTGGCGTCTCAAGTTTGGTTTTGAAAACCAACAGCTCTTAGATAAGAGAGCGGCAGAGAGAGAGAGAGAGAGGCAGGCGACTTATTTATTTATTTATGATAATGTGATAAGATGAGAAGTGAGGAGAGAGAGAAAATGGGGCTAGCCGCATGCGTAAAAAATAGAAGGATAGTTGATGTATATATATTATGAACATATAATAATAACATATAAGGAAAAATTAAGAGAGAGGCGGGGATGGATAAGCCAGCCGCATGCGTGGGTTTAAAAAAGGATAAAGGATAGTTTATATTTTTTTTAAAAGGATAAAGGATAGTTTATATATTTTTTATATTATATCATTAACATGTAATAATAATGTTATAATTATCTTTCCCGCATTTTTCTGCTTCTTGGTGAAGTGAATATCTCCTCTAGGTAAAATCGACATTCTGGACTCACTCATGCAATCCGTTTCGTCATCCGAGGTCTTTCAAACCACTTTGTCGACAGTCTTGTCAAAAATTGATAAAATTTAATTCTCGTCGAAGTTTTGATTCGCGGTCGATCATTTTGGAAATTAATTTTAATTTCGATTAATTATAAGACGAATGAAGGTGTGGGTGATTTGAATTTTGACATTTATGTGCGTCGACTGTCTGAATTTTGATATTCGTGCATGAATGTACGAAAGTCGTAATAGGTTTTCCTAAGGCTTTTAAACCTTTTGGGAACTCATCATCGAATCCTCGCAAGTTGGTCCAAACCTTCTAAGTGCTGGAGGTTTATGACCAGTCGCGTAGGGTTTCGAAGAGTGCTAAGAAACTATTTGAATTTCTATGTAGGTGGGTTCCATCTCTAGTATTCCAGGATAGTCAAGAAAAAGTCCTTTGACTAGATCCTAAGTAATAAGAGGAAAGAAAGACCTCAATTCTAGGATAGTCAAGAAAAAGTCCTTTGGCTAGATCCTAAGTAATAAGAGGAAAGAAAGACCTCACCAAAAATGAGGTCAATAGAGAGTTATAAAGGATGTTCTTGTGAAGGTGGATAATTTATCTATGCCATTAATTTCATTGTATTAGACATGTAGGAAAATAAAAAGATACTTGTTTTACTAAGTAGGCATTTCCTGACCAGTACTAGAGCGATGATTAAGGTGCAGAAAGGAGAACTAGCAATGAGAGTGAAAGATCAGAAGGTAACCTTTAATGTGTTAAAATCTATGATGCTCTCTTATGATTACAATGACAACACATGTTATAAGATGGACCTGATTGATTATTTTTATAGTAGCCACTTTTGGGAGGGTTGTGAAGTTAAATCAGTGGAGCAAGATTTGAGGCCAGATGACTACAAACATTATGAACGAATTTGTGGATAAGCTGAGAATTGTTAAGGAGAGGTTTGAGATGCTTGATACTATTGAAAATTGTAAACATATTGTTCCTTCCATTGTGGAACCCCTTGAACTTGAGATGAAGATACTTCCCAAATATTTGAAGTATGCTTACTTGGGGAAGTTATCTATATTACCAGTAATTATATCCTCATAATTGATTAGCTCACAGGAGGAAAAATTAATGATCGTTCTTAGGAGATTTAAGGAAGATTTTGGATGGACCCTAGCAAACATAAAAGGGATTAGTCCTTTGAGATGTATGCATATGATCTTGATGGATAAAAATCATAAACCACGGGTAGATCCTCAATAGAGATTGAATCCTTTTATAAAAAAAGTTGTCAAAAAGGAGCTTTGAAATGGTTTGATGCAGGTATTATCTATCCAATTTCAGATAATATCTTAGTTAGCCCTACCCATTGTGTTCCTAAGAAAAGGGGAGTGACTGTGCTAGTGAAAGAATAAAATTAACTTATCTCTACTAGACAGGTCACTAGGTTGTGTATATGTCTTGATTACAAGAAATTAAACTCAGTCACCAGGATGAATCATTTTTTTTTACTCTTATTTAATCAGATGTTTGATAGGCTAGTTGGCTGCCCCTATTTCAGCTTTTCAGATGGGTATTCAGGATACCATCAAACTCATATTGCTCTTGAGGATCAGGTTGAGACCACATTCATGAGTCCTTATAAGAATTTTACTTTTAGAAGAATGTCTTTTAGGTTATGTAATGCACTTGCGACATTTCAACGGTGCATGATGTCGATCTTCTGTGACCTGATTAAGAAGGGTATAAAAGTATTCATGGATGATTTTTCAATGTTTGACCCTTCATTTGATTCTTTTTTGGATCATTTGGCCAAGGTACTAAGATAATGTGAAGAAACTAATCTTGTTTTCAATTGAGAAGTGTGTTAATTCATGGTTTCAAAAGGAATTGTTTTAGGAAACAAAATTTTTGAGAGAGGTATAGATGTAGATCTAACCAAAATACAGGTTATCGAAAAACTTCCCCCACAAACTTCAGTGAGAGGAGTTAGCAGTTTCCTATGACATGCTAGATTTTGCTGACAATACTTTAAGAATTTCTCTAATTGCTAAAATCTTATGTCATTTGTTGGAAAATGATGTTCTATTCGATTTTGATCAAGATTGCTTAGTTGCCTTCAGCACTTTAAAGAACAAGTTAGTCATTGATTTATCATTATTTTACCTGATTGATGAAGCCCATTCAAATTAATGTGTGATGTGAGTGACTACGTTATAGTGACAGTTATAGGACAAAGACATAACAAAATGTTTCAAGCTATACAATGCTAGTTAGACCCTTTATGAAGCTCAGATTAACTATATCACTACTGAAAATGAGCTGGTAGTTATAATATATGCATTTTAAAAACTCATAGCTTAATTGATTGTTACCAAGTGTACTGTCCATACCTACAATTTCACTATTCGATATTTGATGAAAGAAAAATGATGTCAAGTCAAGGTTGATCAGATGACTCCTGTTGTTGCAAGAGTTTGATATCGAAATAATGGATAGGAAAGGTATTTAGAATCAAATAACAAATTTTTTGAGTGAAATTTCTAAATTATGTATGATTTTTTGAATGTTTTGGAAGAGTTATGATGATACCTGCAACCCTTTGAAGGGCTTAACTGGTTAACATGATGACAATGATGTCTCATTTCCATTCTCTGAACATATACTTTCTAAATGGTTTCTCCCGTGTTTGGGTTTGATTTCTTGAACAAATTCTACATTTTGATCTTTTTGTTGATCCTTGTAGAGGATGTTCTACACTGTACATCCAATTAGCATTAGATGGAGCCATATCCTTGATATTGTTAATTTTTCGAGTTCTTTTTTTAGTTTTTATTTTTAATATTTTTTTCTTTATAATATTTTTCTTTTGTTATTGGGGATGCGCTTGGTTTTTTTTTACCTCTGTGGTGGTTCCCCCGTTCATCATTTGTTTTATTTTTATATATGAAAGTTGGTCATTACCCTCAATACATCAAAAAGAAATTTGCATGAGATTTTGTAGGTAAATGTGAGGGCAACAACCCAATTCAATTAAAATAAAAATATGAGTTATATAAAAAGATAATAAAAAAGCAAGAGCAAAAAAGCAAAATTAATTTAGTTTAAAAAAAAAAACAAAAATATAAAAAATAAGTATTGGCAATTCTGCAATAATGAAATAAAAAAAAAACTAGCTCCATTTATTAGTAGTATCTAAGAATATTGAATGACATGTTCAAGGCATCAATAAAAATCAGAATGAGTCACAAAAAGCACTGGGTTGAGCAGAGGGTACACCCTACCTCATTCAACAATGTGTAGGCTCCAACAAATGACATTGCCTAAAGAAGAAAGCATGTCATTTTAGACTGTTGAGTTAAAGTTAGTCATGGAACAACAATTGTTTACATCCTTGCCAATAAAGTTATATGTATATTGTAACTTTGGTAGGAAATCCTATATTTATTGATCATAAGAGAATAAAATCTATCCAAACAAAAGTATGAAAATAAATTAAGTAATATTTGTTTCAAAAAATAAATCCAACCACAATAACTTAAAAAATGTGCATCCATAGAGTGGGACCATAGTAGAATAGCAGATCAAATAATTTAATTAGCTCTCTGAATATAATCAAGAAGTATAAGGCTCCAAGGTCTGTTAGAAAAAAGAATCTTGGTGTGTTGAGACCAATATTCCTTGATTTTTATCTTATGAGTTTCAAAGTTGAATTTTTACCTTCACCAAAATAGGAATTAAAGGAGTGTTGCCAAAATTTCTATCACTTTTTCCTTACTAATACAGTATATTAAGATACTAGTGATTGAATAAGAAAATATTTTAGATGTTTTATAGTGTGATTTAGATTTCTTGTTGAGGGTTTGCAAATGTTTATATTGAATAAGGAAGAAATTCCCATTAGGGAGAAAACTTCTAACTAGCTACGTAGAATAAAAGCAACAAGAAAAGAGAAGGTTATGGGTTCATAGATATACTTTTCATAAATTTGCAAAAAAAAATTATATGAAAGCCACAGGAGCTAAGCTTATCTACTAGTTTAAGACCTTTAAAAACAACCATCCAAGCATAAGGGGCATGTGTAATAAAGTGCCCTTTAAACAAGATCTCATCCCACCAGTCTACTCTTGATAAATTCTAGACGATTAGTTCATTATTTTTTTGAAAAGAGAAGTGATTGAATTCCTCACAGCGTACTTGATCCTTCTCTCAAAAAATATCTCATTTGTAGTAACTTCTCTTAGCATAACCTACAAGTAGGTTGAAAATTGTTAACATAGAAACTACGTTCTAAATAATCATTATTTCATTCATTTCGTATTTATCCTAAAGTATGATAATTTATTTAGACTTTTATTTAGTTCAGGGTTGAGGATGTGGTCGTATTTATTTCTAGATCATAATAATTTATTCGAAAATTTGTATTTGACTTTTACAAGCATACATTATAATTCTTATGTATTTACACATCTAAAACCTAACTTTGATTTTTACATTTATAACTTTTTTTTGTCATAAACTTATGCACAAATACACTTATTGTTTTTCAAATAATTAGTAATAGTGATATTTATGATGCATGCAAGCTCTGAAATTTGTACGCCAGACTCTTCGAGAGTTTTGTGTTGTCTAAGTCAAATTTTTAGAAGACATATGATATTGTAATATCCTAGAGGATTT
The DNA here is from genome assembly GCF_001263595.1 of Phalaenopsis equestris. Taxonomy (NCBI): domain Eukaryota; kingdom Viridiplantae; phylum Streptophyta; class Magnoliopsida; order Asparagales; family Orchidaceae; genus Phalaenopsis; species Phalaenopsis equestris. The sequence goes on from NW_018228523.1 coordinate 72,476, forward strand.
TTCTTTATTTTGTTGGAATTTTAAAATATGGGGTTTGACGTTTCTTGTAAACATACACCCTTATGGTTAATTACCTCTTTCGATATCACGAGAACGCTTTTGATTAAGCCTAATCATTAAAACTTCAATTGCTCAACATATAATAACAAGAAACCTATGATTTAAGTCAAAAGATTTATCACTACGAGCTTAAAAAAATGATGACAAATTCAATTAAAATTTCATGGTTTCATCGTCTCAAGTTATCATTGCCCCTGGTCTACTTCATTAGAGGAGGAAACCGACCCAACCTAATCAAAGAATTCTTGATAACAACCATTATTTTTTTCATCAAAGAGGATATTTGACCTAAGGTGAATGTTTATACAAGGTGATATATCTAAATCAATCTTAGTTAAAAGAGAGCTTCATATCCTTATGATTCACAACTTAAAAAGGCAGGATAACATCAGATAACAATCAGGCTAACTCTGTGATTGGAAAAGAGTGGTGTTCAATGTAAACAAATAACTCAATAGGAGAGCTCTGATTGTAACTGCCAACTTTTTTGGAGTCGTTGGGTCAAACTAAATGATGAAAAAAACTTATTTTATCCTTACTAATGCAAATTTATCCTCAATGTAAATATAGTGAAATATTTGACAAGACATTTATTTTTTCTGATCAGAAGTTAATCATAAGTTTGTCACCTTTGACAAACGATTGCAAAGAGTAGATAAAAATTGCTTTAAGCTTCAGGTGATAAAATTTTATTTAAACATTTCCTTTTATTAGATTGAACACTTAATTTAAGATTTGATTTAAAATTTACCCCTTTGATTGATATTTTCTATTAATACAACCATTAACAATGTTTGACATTTACAATACTTATATTTCAAATTTATTTAAAATTCACTAATTTAGTATTATTAAAAATATAATCTTTTAACCTCCAATTCTAATAAGGAGGAAGATCAAACTTAAATAAATAAATTTATGGGAATTATAACCCTATCACCTTAGACAATGTTGCTCTTAAAGAAATGTATAATTTAATTGCCTTGACCTTTGATTTCAAAATAGAAAGTTCATCAGTTTTAAACTACTTGCAGACATGTAAAAATAAAATTTATGCGCCTTTCAAAACAAGAGAAATTTTAGTGAAAATCTATTCATTGGAGCACATACGGATTATTCATGAGCCCGAACAAATTTTGTGATGCTCGCATATTCTCCAAAGCAACTAATTGATTTAGGGTCAGTTTGGGGCCGTTTTTTGCGGCTTCGCGGCCCCGGATCCCAAAAAAATACTATTTGGCTAGCAGCGTCGCGACAGATGGAAGCTACAGCGGGAGAAATGCGGGCCGCGGTATCCACCCGGCGGCCCCAGCTTTCCCCTCGCCAAATACTATATTTGCCCTCGTTCCGCAACCCTTGTTCCGCAGCCTCGTTCTCGTTCCGCAACCCTTGTTCCGCAACATCGTTCTTCTTCCTCAACCCTCGTTCCACAAAACTCGTTCCGCAACCCTCGTTCTTCGTCGTGCGTGTTCTTCTTCTTCGACCGGGACCGATTCGCTTTCCTCGCCATCTCACCTCGCCTGTGCCTCCACGCCTGTTCTTCTTCCTCGACCAGACCGAATACAGAAAGCACGAGGAAGTATTTTGGAGCTCTCTTCCCCGCTGAGAAAGCAAGAGGACCAATTCACGCGCCCTTACTTCTGAGCATTCTTCCCTATTTTCGAGCTCTCTTCTTCCTCGACCATGACCGAATCCAGAAAGCACGAGGCAGGTAATTCCATTTTCTTCCCTTATTTTCGAGCTCTCTTCCCCGCTTTTCTTCCCTTATTTTTGTTCTTCTTCCTCGACAGGACCATTCTTCTCTTACGAGAAAAATGACCATTCTTTTTTTATGTTGCTTTTGTAATGACATTATATTCTGTTTTCTTCAATTACAATATCGTTTGGCTAGCAGCGTCACGACAGACAGAAGCTACAGCGGGAGAAATGCGGGCCGCGGTAGCCACCCGGCGGCCCCAACTTTCCCCTCGCCAAATACTCTATTTGCCCTCGTTCCGCAACCCTTGTTCCGCAGCCATTTGGCTAGCAGCGTCGCGACAGATGGAAGCTACAGCGGGAGAAATGCGGGCCGCGGTATCCACCCGGCGGCCCCAGCTTTCCCCTCGCCAAATACTATATTTGCCCTCGTTCCGCAACCCTTGTTCCGCAGCCTCGTTCTTCTTCCTCAACCCTCGTTCCACAAAACTCGTTCCGCAACCCTCGTTCTTCGTCGTGCGTGTTCTTCTTCTTCGACCGGGACCGATTCGCTTTCCTCGCCATCTCACCTCGCCTGTGCCTCCACGCCTGTTCTTCTTCCTCGACCAGACCGAATACAGAAAGCACGAGGAAGTATTTTGGAGCTCTCTTCCCCGCTGAGAAAGCAAGAGGACCAATTCACGCGCCCTTACTTCTGAGCATTCTTCCCTATTTTCGAGCTCTCTTCTTCCTCGACCATGACCGAATCCAGAAAGCACGAGGCAGGTAATTCCATTTTCTTCCCTTATTTTCGAGCTCTCTTCCCCGCTTTTCTTCCCTTATTTTTGTTCTTCTTCCTCGACAGGACCATTCTTCTCTTACGAGAAAAATGACCATTCTTTTTTTATGTTGCTTTTGTAATGACATTATATTCTGTTTTCTTCAATTACAATATCTTGCAATCCATTTGATTCTATAATATAAAAGCTTAAAAGGTTATTGTTTCTTGAATTATGATGCTAATTTGGTCATGTACCTAGTACGTATTGATTGTTAATTTGTTATCAATTATCACAATATAATTTCAATGGATATCTCGTTCTCGTTCTGCAACCCTTGTTCCGCAACATCGTTCTTCTTCCTCAACCCTCGTTCCACAAAACTCGTTCCGCAACCCTCGTTCTTCGTCGTGCGTGTTCTTCTTCTTCGACCGGGACCGATTCGCTTTCCTCGCCATCTCACCTCGCCTGTGCCTCCACGCCTGTTCTTCTTCCTCGACCAGACCGAATACAGAAAGCACGAGGAAGTATTTTGGAGCTCTCTTCCCCGCTGAGAAAGCAAGAGGACCAATTCACGCGCCCTTACTTCTGAGCATTCTTCCCTATTTTCGAGCTCTCTTCTTCCTCGACCATGACCGAATCCAGAAAGCACTAGGCAGGTAATTCTTTCTATATATATTTTCTCTCTCTTTCTTTCTTGATATATATATACATATATATATTATTGTTGGCTAGTTCAGTATAGTTTTTTAGTTTATAAGAAATTAACTATCGAACAACAAAAACAAATAAATAGGATGTCATCACAACTTGATGGGAAAATTGTAGCTTCTAATTCAGATATCGTTTTCTCATTAATTTTGGCACCTAATTCAGGTATTTATGAGGGTTTATGGGCTTCATAGAATTTATTGTTTCCATTTTATTCCCAGAACGCCTTTTATCATGTTCAATGTTATAGGCTAAATTGTTTAGAATAATTCCTGTTTAAAATCTCTTATGATATTTTTGACCCATGGAAATTTATATACTGTTATCGGCATATATCTAAATTTTGCTTCTATGTTGGAACTTGCTCACACACTTTATTTTTATTTTACAAAATAATGGGATCAGCCCATGAGAATTTGTAGCATGCTGCAGTTGAGCTTCTAATCTATCGGCTATATTCTTTGCATAGTTAAATATCTTTGTTAGCTTTAAGTTTTAAATCATGTAAACTTTTAATAAAGTTTCATTACTTAAGGGGTTCCTTAATATACTAAAAAATTAGATGCATTGCTATAAGGTGACGAAGGAGGTTGGGCAGTCCATTCCTGTGAGGGTGTATATGAGGATAAACGTTGTTTCCATGATATTTTTACATTTTAACATCTATTCTTGAGTATTTATATTGGTTTGAAAGATTATATTGGCTTCATTTCTCCAAAATTTGACTATTACGTGTCATTTAAAGTTAGGCAGGTAATTCTTTCTATATATATTTTCTCTCTCTTTCTTTCTTGATATGTCATTTAAAGTCAAATATTCCCTCACTTCTATATATATTTTCTCTCTCTTTCTTTCTTGATATATATATATATACATATATATATATATATTATTGTTGGCTAGCTCAGTATAGTTTTTTAGTTTATAAGAAATTAACTATCGAACAACAAAAACAAATAAATAGGACATATATATATTATTGTTGGCTAGTTCAGTATAGTTTTTTAGTTTATAAGAAATTAACTATCGAACAGCAAACGCAAATAAATAGAAATAGGATGTCATCACAACTTGATGGGAAAATTGTAGCTTCTAATTCAGATATCGTTTTCTCATTAATTTTGGCACCTAATTCAGGTATTTATGAGGGTTTATGGGCTTCATAGAATTTATTGTTTCCATTTTATTCCCAGAACGCCTTTTATCATGTTCAATGTTATAGGCTTAAATTGTTTAGAATAATTCCTTCAATTCTTGTTTTAAGGCTGACAGGTATATAGTTGGAAAAATTGCTCCTGTACCTATTCGTAAAGTTCATTCCTCTGATTCTTGACCCTGATTTATTTTGCCTTCTATAATAAATGAAACTTTTCTCATGGCTTGATATCTCATTCGGGGCTCACTATTAAGTCATTGGTGTATCTGAACTTTCTGATCTGTCTTGAAATAAATTTCTGCTTCTGAAGTTTAAAAAATATGGTTGTTATAGTCAGCTTTTAAACAGTTTTAACAAACAGGGTCACAATGATCATTTTTCCAGAAACAGCTTAATCACATCTGTTTTCACACAGTTGCACCAAACAGACAACAGTTTCCTCATAACAGCTTCCCCGCAGCGCAGCTGCAGCTGAAAAACTGAGAAGCTACACTTACGCTAAACAGAACCTTAATCGAAAGATCATCTCATCAAGGCGTAAGATTATATATATATTACAATACAATCTTTTCAATAGTTATCTGTTTTTTTTTTCAAATATAAATATATTTATACAAATAAAGAAAAAAAAAAAGAAATGGGTTGAAAAATCTCTTTTTAAGAGAATAATAGCGGTGTTGTTTTGGGGTGGAGGAGAGGCGAGGCGTGAAGTTGGTTGTGCGGTTTTGAGTCTAAAAAGCAGAGGAAGTTTGGCCAGGAAACTACTGCGGCTTGCTAAATCGAACGAGACGATTTCCGCGAGGAATGGACGAGCAGATAAGAATCGCGTACAGGAATGGCGATTCGTGTGATTTTGTGCTTCTAAATCAAGAGGAAGAGGGCTTCTGAGTCGCACGAGAGGAAGCGACGATCGAGGGGAGGAAGGACCGAATAGGGAGATGGGACGAGGAGTTCTCGGGTTGGAGCACGGCACGGCTAGGGATCGCGCTTAGGGCTGGGGCGAGCGAGCTTCGGCTTCGTGCGGCACAGGGAGAGGAAACGGAGGTGGAAGCTGAAGGCATGCTCGCTCAGGACGATGAAGCGGAGGAAGAGCTCGGCGTAACGTGACGGGATTTTGTATGAAGATGACGGAAGAACTGGAGCGGCGGGATTTGGATTGGGTAGGAGCTAGCAGAGATGAAGATCAAGTCCATTCGAGCCCAGATTCATGTAATGTTACATTCCATAATTATCGGCTACTTCAATTTTGATGGAGCTCAACTCATCCATCTTTATGATTCGTATTTGCTGGTCAGCAACTGCAATAGTAAAGATTTGAATGTTTTCCATAAGTTTAGAGCTGGCAATTCTGAGACAACTTATAGATCTACATGTTCTTTGATGACTGGATTAAAAAGCAATTCTTCTCAGCTAGCATCAATGATTGACAAGATAATATACATTAGCAGAACTAGACGTGTCAAAGAGATTTGCAGTAAATTCTGCGGCGAAAAAGAAGAGAAACCTAACCACAAGAAGAAGAAGATTTATTATCCTAATTTGATATACAAAGATTCCCATGAAGAATAAAAATGAAGGAAATCAGTTCCAGGAATCATGTCTGCATGAAATTTCCAAATCTGACGAGTCCATTCCATCAATTTCTACGAGCAAAAGCACAATTCTTCCCATCTCAAACGTGTAAGACTTCAATTTTGATGAGTTGATCTCTCAAGCCATTCTTCCTAACAAGCCTCTGTGAAGCAAAACTCCTCGCCAAAACTACTGGCATGGACCCAAAGTATCAGCCTCAGCAATTCCTAACCAGCACAAAATTGTTTCACTAACTTAAAAAAAATCCACCATGGATCCCTCATCTCCTGAATTCTGAGCTCTCTCCATCTTGAGGTGACGCAAGATCTTACAGTGAGGCGATTTAATCTTCTCACAGCTGCAAAGCTAAGTCAGGCTGCTGAGAATCCATAGCCAGACTAGAAGAAGAAGGTTGAATTGGAGATGCTGGCGCCTGGTATCCAATATTCAGATCTGGAGGAAGATTATCTCTCCGCTTGCTCTGAGGTTGAGGACTAGAAACTTGCCAAGCTGGATGGTTCTGATAATTTGATAAATTCGAGGAAATCAACTGTGGGAAGATAACTAGGCCTCTATTTTTAACACTTGAGGCCTCCACCTTTAAAGGTAAATTTGCAGGTCGTACAATAGAATATCCATTAAACTGAGAAGCAGTAGGGGTTTTCCAAGCAGGGGGGTTGCAGAAAGGAGATGATATGCTTGGCTTTTCTGAAGCAGTTTTACCATCAACTGATTTCCACTGGCCTGAGGTTCCAACAGACATCCATGCTCTAGCTGCAGCAGATGTTGCTGGACTAAAACCCTCCTTGCTAAGTGGTGAAACTATTGGAATGGACTGTTCTACATGACTAGTGCCACTAGTTGAAAAGTTTTGTTGATTGCTAGCCTTTGCCGGGAAACTCGCAAATTTGAAAGGATAATTGGAAGCCTGATCATGATTATTATTACCCCGACCAAGGGCATAGTTTACTCCAGTTTGATTGCTTGAGATGAAAGCTAAAGAAGTACTTACTTTGGGTCCACTATTGGAACCTCTGATACCAATTTCTGGAGCAGCTTTCAGATTTTGAGATGATGCTGCTTGAATTACTTTATGGGTTTCAGTTTCCCTTGAAAAAATTCCAGGAAAGTTAGCATGAGTGGCTTTATTCAGGGAGTTTGCCAGACCAGCTTGTGGGAAAACATTTGTGAAAGCTTTGGCAAAATCTGCTGTGGTTTGATTTTTCTGCTGATTTGACTTCGTTTGAGTACTTGGTTGTGCAAAATCATTGACACTGATCGCTTCTTGCTTCCTCTCTATAATCTCCTCGCACGGGGTCTCCTCTTTAACACGAACAGGAGCTATGGATGAGTTTCTGTTAATCATCTGACTGTTGACAGCAATGTTGGTGTTATTAGAGTCATTGCACTGTTTCTGTCCAACTGTGCCATTGATTTTGGATTGGGTTTTTGCAGTGCCATTGATTTTGGATTGGGTTTTTGCAGTGCTATCAACACCAAGTAACCTTGGTTTCTGCTCTCCTGAATTCTCACAGAAAGCACTCTTGCTAAAATTAGGAGCTTTTCTGGGGGCTGCTTTAGAGGTCGACAGTTTCTTGATAAGCAAATCCATGTTACTGGAAGCGGGAGTTTGTCCATTCCTTAATTTCATTTCAGCAACCTTATCATTTGTGGCTACTTTTGAACATGAAGCTGGGTTTCCAACAGAAAGAAAAGGAGTGGGAAGAGGCTCATATTCCCCAACCCATCCAGGCCCAAATTTCATCCCAGGAGGTAAGGCTTTTTCAATTTTTTTGGACGCTATTTTCCAGGCCACGGGACCAAGTGAAGCGGTGAATCGGGCAAGGCTCTGAGCATAAGAATGCTCAAAATCAAGTCCAACCTGGAAGACACAACAGCAATTAGATGAGACTGGTGGTGTAGCAGAAACAGTAAGAAGTGTTATTAGTAATGTTACTTACAGGAAGCAGCTGTTTTTGCTCATCCTCAAAGGGATTGAGTACCAGATCAGACTCAACCAAGGGGTTTTGTTGTTGACTTATGTTATATGTTGCCCGGCGATTTTCATCAACTGGTGTTGGTTTACGCCCAAGTTTGGAGGGAGAGCATTTAACTGCAACAAAAATGAATGTAAGATGACAACTTTGTGAGCAGCACATTATATATAGCTAAAGAAAGCTTTAAATCTACTAGAAATATGGCATGCATTGCTTTAAGAAAGTACTCGTCACGAGTTATATCTCTGAGAACCAGTCCTCGCTGTTCTATTACAGTTTCAGCCATCTCCTCAATCCTGCTAACAGAACTGTGTTTATCATCTCTAGCAAGGAATTCTATCTTATCACCTACTCTTGTGATCGGGAGAAAGGCATGACGAGCATAAGGGGATGGCTGAGACAATTAAGGGACATTAATGGAAAAGAGGGGTGCAATAAATATTTTTTAAAAAGCATGGCTAATCAAAAGAGCTGTCGCAGAACTGGTAATTCATAAACTTCGCTATTTGTTATATTTGTTTACATAGCAATTTTATGCAACATCCGAAAATATGGAATGATTGACAAACATAATAACGTCCACAAAACGTCGAATCAAAATGCAAAGAAGATATGTCAAACGTGAGATTAAAAAAAAATATATTTTTTAAATACAAATAGTTCATAAGCTGAGGGCAAATGGATTTAAAAAGAAGGATATCGACCTAATACCAAAACTCTTATGAATCTACCCTCCTAGGAAATCATAATTGTACCTAAAAGGTCATCTCCTTTATCTTGTTTGCTCTCCCCAAGAGAACTAGCATCTACAAGTTCATTAACAGCAACAGACTTCTCTTGTTTGCTCTCCCTCAAAGAAAAACTAGTATCTATAAGTCCATTAATACTAACAGGCTTCTCTTGCTTGCTCAGCCCAAGAGAAAAACTAGTATTTTGAACTCCATTAACAGCTACTGACTTCTCTTGTTTGCTCTCCTCCAGAGAAGAAATGGCATCCACAAGTCCATTAACCGCACCAGACTTATCTTGTTTGCTCCCCTCCAGAGAAGAGCTAGCATCTAGAAGTTCATTAACAGCAACAGATTTTTCAATCCCATTCACTGTGCTCAGTCCGGTAGAGGTATCACCAGCAGAGGCAATAGTGGCGCCAGAAGAGATATCTGATACAATAGGCTCCACCACAGCTTTGTACTGGATCTTCGGTGCACATGAAGTACGAGGTGTCCTTTTTACCATGGGAGTTAATCTGACTTTCTCCTTGGCCCTTTGCTCAGTTCGCTGAGTTTCTGTGTGTTTTACATTCTCTCTAACAAACTGAAACTTACTCCTTGCCAGCTCTTGTATAGCGCATGCCTTCAGAAAACAAAATGAGAGAAGGATATGTCAAGTTGTACGTCTTAAAATTCCTAGAAAAAGGGATAAGTTTTGAAGACATTATCATACTTGTCTGAAGTAAACTGTGTCTGGTGCATTATATTGCATTGCGTTGCTGCAAATTAGGAAAACATCATCCTGCATGCAAAAAAAATGGAGTTTAGAAAGTATGTAGAATAAGAGAAATTTCAATAGATCTATTTAGCCTCAAGATTAATCACAAGAAAAAACATATTTGCTGCATATATATATTAGATAACTGCATTCAAGTAGTTTGTAACCATTGTATTTCTCCCATTCATGGCCGTCCAACGAAACAAATTGTCTTCAGCCATTTACAGTTTATTCTCTAAATCTCTAATTCTTAATCATGTAAACTCTAACTGTGAAAAAAAATTTAAGGGCAATCAAACATAACAACCAGAAATCCTCCTACCCTTAATAGAACATGAAAATTATATAGGTTAATTACCTTTAACAGCTCGTCAAAACAGATGGTATACCTCTTAACATTTACTTGAAAATTAATACTTACCGTTAAATAAAGATAACAACTGACTCAAAAAATGAGAACAAAACACTAACTTTCCGTGGATTTCAAAGAAAATTGCACATTTTTATGAATATTTAGCTTTCATGATCTTCATGGTATCTACTTTCCACAACTGGGCTGTTTAAGAGTTCATTGATGCAATTTTCAATTTTAAATCCTCTATAACCTCACTATTTATTTATAAAAATTGAGTTGAAGATGCCCGATTATCAAAACCCAATACAATCATCATTGTTTTAAGATATCTTTCGCCACAGTACCGATATCTATATATAGGCAAGTATAGCGGGTAGAATAATAAAATAAAACAGAGAATAACCTCGATTAAGAAACATACTAAAAAGTATAGACAGCAATACTTAATAACTACTAACACCCAATCTTGTAAAATCTCTACTGCTCCTGCTTAAATGGAGCATATATACCACAAAGATCATGCTTATTACAAAGATGGGAAAAATGTACTACCAGAGCTTTAGTAAGAATATCTGCCAATTGCTCTTCCTTGGAGACATGAAAGATGACATTATTTGATAGAACGATGAAGTGTCAATCAATTTCCTTATATTTTGTTCTCTTGTAAAGGATAGGATTCTAACAATGTGGTTAATTCATTCCCACTTATCACACTGTAAGAATTAATTATAGGCTAGAATATAGAGAAGCCAAATTTTGTTATAATTTTTTTTTATCTACATTTCACAAAAAGGATGCATCATATCACTACATTCAGCTTCAAAAGTTGATTTAACAACACCAATTTATTTTTGGCTTCTTCACGAGATAAACATTTTCTTCTGTAAAAATATAGCAGTCCAAACCAAATTTTGATCTTCAATGGATTTTTCATAATCAATGTCAGAATAAGATTTAACTTCTAAATGATTGTGATTAGAATAATCTAATCTAGTTCCCAGAGACTTCTTAATATATCTTACGATCTTTAAGATAACATCCCAATATTTCTTGTTTGAGTTTTGCATGTATATGCTTACTATACCAACAAAAGAGAAAATCAAGTTAGATGTCAAACAGCTACTTCACCAACCAAACAAAGAGAACGAAAAGTATATTTGAAGATTTTCTCATCATTTGATGTTCGTTCAATACTCATGGCATAGTTAGTTTGCACCTCAGGAGCAAGTTTTGTCAAATATGTCAACTGCATATTTCCTCTAAACATCGCCTTCTTGTAAGCAAACTCAATGCTAAGAAATTACTTTAAACATCCACAATTTTCAGTAAAATTTATCTTCTAAAAATATTATTTGATCTCATCAATCCCAAAAAATATCATTTTCAGTGAGGAATTTCATCAAAATAGACACATCATCAACAACAAGCTTTTATCTCACTAAATGGGGTCGAATCAAAATAGACACATAAAAAGAACAATACTAGAAAATGAATGATGGATGAATATATGTGAGAAGCTAAGATATATAAAAGATCATCATTGATCTAGACTATACAAAGCGTATTAAACAAGACATAAGGACTTAATTCAAACAATATGGCTTTCCAAAACTTGCAAACCTTTCTCTTTGGAGCAACATGCTCGAAAGCTTGCTCCATATAAAGCCCTTAAATGTTTCTATCCATCTGGAATAAAGTCCACCTTTTGATTATGGCCACATATAGAATGAGGTGGGTAAAGTTTAGATAAGAAACAAGGAAAAAAGGTCTCAAAATTAACAATGTGCTGAATTTCTTAGTGTTCTTTGGCTACCAATTAAGCTTTGTAATTATCATTAATTCCATCTGGATGAAAATGAATCCTGAAAACCCATCGAAATGAAATAGATTTTATACTAATAAGCGAGTGACCGGGATAAAAAAGAGCCCCTATTTAAGCATCCATAACATGTTTAGTTAGGATCAAACAGTGCTTCTTAATACGCGATCAAACGGCAAGGTGCTTCTTAATAAGTCTTAGGAGATGGATAATACAAAGTAATGAAAACAAGAGTCAAAGAATGAAAAAGGCAATATCAAGTGGTTAGTAAAGTGTCATTTAACTTCTAAGAGAGCAATTAGAGGTAGAGTTTTGAAGTTGCATGGGTATATGGATAACTCTAACAATAGTAAACTAGATGAAAGGATGTGCATGAGAGAGAGGCAAATGAGGCTAACAAGCATAAAACTATAGTGAAGGAGCAAGCACTAGAGCAATCAGTGCAAGCGAAATATCTAGAGGAGATTTTGTAATGGAGGGGCAGTATGGTAATATGGAGATGATAAGAGGCAATATCAACAAGTACATAAAAGTAATCATTAATGGGATCATAACAATGGTGAATTTTTAGGGAAAG